>NC_056529.1:269739-288520 GCF_019175285.1 Sceloporus undulatus | reverse complement strand
TAATAATAATAATAATAATAATAATAATAATAATAATAATAATAATAATAATAATAGAGTCAACTTGGGCTCATTGTTCTCTTAGGAGTGCATGAACGCTTCCATAGGATGGAGCTGTGGCAGTTAAAATGATATCAAACCACATTGTTTCTACAGTGTAGACACACCCCAAGAAACCCCTGTGAAATCCATAAATTGTCAGGCAACCTGAAGGCCCAGGTTGTTTTTCTTTTCCATTGGGCATGCCTTTAATTGCTTTTAATGCTGTCGATTTATATATGCTGGGTCGTTCTTTCTGCATCTTTTGCAAGCCGCCTGGCATCCCAAGGCTGGGCATAAAGGCAGGAGATAAAAATATTTCTTTCAAAACCAGACTAGAGAATGCTTGAACCCTTTGCGAAAAATAAAAAAAATGGAAATGGATTAATTTTGTTCAAAGAAGCAATAGGTATCCAGCCAGCAAGTACCCAGTGTTCCAGCTTGAATGCTGACAGGGGTGGAAATGCTGCCCGAAAAGTAATGCAAAAAGCTGTTCTCTGGGAAATTTGGTTTCTGTTTGGAATGGTCTGGGAGCTTTTCCAATTCCTCTGTTAAAAGTTGCCTGAGAAAACAGCTCATGGCTACTGCATCTGTGTGTGTTTGAATGTTTAAAGCAGTTTGGTTCAGGATTTATATTTTTCTTACGAATTCTCATTGAGTGGTGAAATGAACTCAAAAGGCCACTTTGAAACTGTATAGAAAGTCATTTTAAAATCTTAATTTCTAACAAACCTAGCAAAAATGAATTTCAACAGGGAGAAATATAAAGTACTAACTACACTTAGGGAGAAAAAATGAAATGCATAGATATAGGATGGAGGACACATGGCTTAAGGAGACTAATACATGAGGAGAAAGGGATCCAGGAGTCCTAGTAGACCACAAGATGAACATGAGTCAAGAGTGCGATGCGGCAGCTAAAAAGGCCAATGTGATTCTAGGCTGCGTCAATAGAAGTATAGTGTCCAGATCAAGAAGAGTAATAGTCCCACTTTATTCTGCTCTAGTCAGGCCTCACCTGGAATATTGTGTCCATCACAATTCAAAATTGATGTTAACAAGCTACAGCTGACCCAGAGAAAGGCGACCAAAATTGTGAAGGGTCTGGAAACCATGTCCTATGAGGAACAATTTAGGGAGCTGGGGATGTTTAGCCTGGAGAAGAGAAGGTTAAGGGGTGACATGATGGCCATGTTTAAACATTTGGAGGGATGTCACATTGAGGATGGAGCAAGCTTCTTTTCTGTTGCTCCAGAGAATAGGACCCGGAGCAATGGATGCAAGCTGCAGGAAAAGAGATTCCAAATAAACATTAGGAAAGACATCTTGATGCTAAGAGATGTTTGACAGATGCTTTCTTGGAATGTTGGATGTCTCCTTTTTTAGAGGTTTTTAAACAGAGGCTGGATGGCCGTCTGTCAAAGGTAAGGCTTTGAATGGGAGCTCCTGCATGGCAGAATTAAGTTGGCCTCTTCATAGGAGTCTATCATTGGGCCACAGGTGTCTTCTGGACTAAATATCTATTGCTCAGAACCAGAAGTGGACAGCTGATAACTTGCAGATTTTTTGCTGTGTGCATTTGTGGTATTTTTGTCAAGGCTTAGGATGAAAAATGCCCACCCAGACCTCTGAATTTGCCCACCCCAGCAGAGCAGAAGAGGCCATGCTTTCAAGTTTTGTGTTGCAAAAAAGTCCCTGTCCGAGAGACTCGGAAAGCCGCAGGCCTGTGATTTGCAGGTTAATGTTTAGCCCTGGCACGGCTGTCAAGCTGGGAACGCATTGCAGGTTGCCCTGGTTGTGCCCAGCCTTCCAGCAATGGAGAAATGATATCAGATTTTGGCACAGTGCCGCTCTTTCTAGATAACTTGTGGTGTGTGTTGGCAAGAGGGAGTGAAGAGCATTGGTTAATGCGTAAAGGAGCATTCGGTCACTCGTGAAGCTCCATGGCTACGGAAGCAAAACACGCACCCTCTGTGTGTGTATGTGTGTGCTTGGGCAAATATGGGTCGCCAAACGTTTTCATGCCAATCCGCCTCCCCCAAAAGTTACTTCTTTCAAACTATATATCACATGCCATGTTTGAAGCATCTGGGCTGGTGCTTACTCTGTAATTTGCTCATTTTTCTTTGCAGTTCCCCTGATGGCCCTTTCACTGCTTAATAATTTAATGTTTTACTACTGAAACTGGATTTAAAAAAATAGTTTGGGTTGATACTTTAATGATGGTTGGCGACTCTTTTTTTCACATAGTCCTGATAGCATTTGCCAGTTGGGTGATACTTGCATTTAGTAAAGGAATGAATAAAGAACTGCAGAAGAGCCAAAGCATTGCCATTGGCTGACCAGAAGTCCTCCTTTCCCAGGACATGTCCTCCATTTCAGCCTTCTGTTCAGGAGGAGTACCAAAATGTCCTCCATTTGGAGCCTGACAAAGAGATGTGAATTTATATTTATATGAGTGTTTTGATTTTTTTTTCTTTGATATGTTCCTCCGCTTTTCTTGAATGTCTTATATTTTGTGGTGCTTTGTCCTCTGTAGGGCTGTGATATCTGGTCACACTGACATTGTCATGATGAGAAAGTCTCTTTAGGCAAAAACATGCTTTTAATAAGGTTTGGAGCTGCATTTGGCACAAGGGTTTTTTCCCCTCCCTCCTTTAAGAAACCGGAAGTGAGCTACAACAAAGTTTACTGCTGCCCTGAAATAAACTAAACATTTATTTAATAGTAAAACAACCCCTCTTTTTTTTCCTTAATAAAACAGAGTTGTATAATGAGACATTCCTCATTCTCCGCAGTTCCTTTCTTAGGTCTGCCCCTCAATTTATGCAACATTGGCTTTGCAAACAGGAGGAACAGTCGCAAATGTTTACTTGCAAAATTGTGCATGCTGGAGCTGTGAATCATCCCCAGAATGCACAAGATCAGCTTTTGCATTACTTTTTACTTATTACTTTTTATGGAACAGAGACAGCCTTGGTCACCTTGGTGGATGACCTACGCAGGGAACTGGACAGAGGGAGTGTGTCTAGGGTTGCCATCCCGGGGGACCTCAAAACTGGGAAAAAATGTAGGACAAGGCTTAAAATGTAGGACATTTTTTAAAAATTTCCTGGCCAGGAAATTAACCAAAAAAAAAAGGTCCTACATTTTTAAACCTTCTCCAAGGCCTCACTGGGCCTGGGAGATAGCCTCTCCCAAGCCCCTCGAGGACTCTAGGGCCCTGCTGGGGCCTGGGAGACTCTGTAGGCAAGAGGTGCACCATGTTAAGAACTGCATTAAGCAAACTTAGGCTGCTGCACACTGCTTTCACTCTCATCACTCCATCCTATGGAATCCTGGGATTTGTAGTTTGTTGTGGTGCCAGGGCTGGGCTTTGAAATCTCAGACATAAGAGAGGCAAAAGGCTTGGGCTGCATCTACACTGGAGAAATCATCTGGTTTGAGACCACTTTAACTGCCTCGGCTGAATGCTATGGAATTCTGGGAATGGTGGTCTGTTCCAGCACCACAGCAGAATGGCTGTGGAAAGCTATCTGACCAAGGTGACCAATGCCCTCACCCCAAAATATAGGGCACTCAAGCAAAAAGTGTAGGACATGACCAAAAATAAAAGCTAAAAACACCCATGTAATTATAAATCCATGCTTCTTAGCCATGATCCAAATGGAGGACATGTCCTGGAAAAGGAGGAGGATGCCTGGTCACCTTGTCTCTGGTCTAAAATACACTGTAGAAATAAAACAATACTGGGCTGAAATGCCCAGAGTTCCTCACCAAAGCTGCATCCACACTGAGGAAAGAATCCAGTTTGAGACTGCTCAGTGCTGGGGAATCCTGGGAATTGTAGTCTATTGTGGCACCAGAGCTCTCTGACAGAGAAGGCTAAATGCCTCAGACACCAGAATTCCAGAGCATTGAGCTTTGGCAGTTAAAGGGGTCTCAAAGAGCAGGGGGGGGGAGAGAAAAGCCAGGGAGTGTGAATGAGCTCTGAGAGGAGGAGGAGGAGGAGGCGGCAGAGGGAGGGAGGGAGCTAAGGGAAGTGCCAGGACCATCCGGAGCAGCCTCCTCTCTTCCACCGCAGCCCCCAGGCAACGCCTCCTCTCCTCTGTGGATTATTCAGGCTCCTTTTGTCAAAAGAGCTCTGGTGCCACAAGAAACTACACTTCCCAGAATCCTATAGCACTGAGCCATGGATGTTTAAGGGGGGAGTCAAACTATTTCTGCAGCCTTTGCTACCCCAAAGCGCTTCCTATTTACAAGCAAGGCAAAAGCTCTTCTTTTACCAAGCCATTGAAAACCAACCCAAGCGGAGGGCTGATTGCTTCTTTCCCATTGGTCAGCTTCGGGAGAAATTTGCATATTACAATTAAAGGGGTTTAGGGCCTCAAAAACGATACTGTGATAAAGAATTACAAGAATACTGACGCGGTTTACATTTAAAAGATAAGGCAATTAAACTCCCAGTGAAACATGAACGATTTATGGCCTTTTTTTCTTTGCTCACTGTAACCTGAAAAGTAAGGCTTCCTGAGGGTATATACACCAAGTGGGCTCACTTGGTATATAATAGCTCTGAGTGGCAGATGTTTTAAAGAGCTGCTCTCTAGGCTACGCCAGTGCGCCAGGTGGGGAGAGTGGCGCACAGCCGCGCGCGGAGGAGCGGACCCCGAACCGGGAACAAACCGGGCCGTGACCGTGAGGGGCCCCCCAAAAGCGTGATTGTCACGGGGGCCGCTGGGTTATGGCATCCCTAAGTGTGTCCCTGTTGGTTCTCCTGGACTTCTCAGTGGCTTTCGATACCATTGATCTTGGCATCCTTCTGGACTGCCTCTCTGGGATGGGGCTTGGAGGTACTGTTCTACAGTGGCTCTGTTCCTTCTTGGAGGGGCAAACCCAGAAGGTGGTGCTGGGGGACTCCTGTTCAACCCCCTGGCCATTGACCTGTGGGGTCCCTCAGGGGTCTGTGTTGTCCCCTATGCTGTTTAACATATACATGAAACCGCTGGGAGAGGTGGCCTGGAGTTTTGGGGTGCGGTGTCATCACCTCCTCCTTCCCACCTCAATCCAAGGAGGCTGTCCTAGTCCTAAACTGGTGTCTGTCTTCAGTAATGGACTGGATGAGGGCAAACAAGTTGAAACTTAATCCAGACAAGATAGAGGTGCTCCTGGTCAGTCAGAAGGCAGATCGGGGAATAGAGATCCAGCCTGTGTTCGATGGGGTCATTCTCCCCCTGAAGACACAGGTTTGCAGTTTGGGGGTACTCTTGGACTCAGCTTTGAACCTGGAGGCCCAGGTCTCTGCTGTGACCAGGAGTGCTTTCGCACATTTAAAACTTGTGCGCCAGCTGCACCCATTCCTTGAGAAGCCAGATCTGGCCACGGTGGTACATGCCTTGGTTACATCCCGTTTGGACTACTGTAATGGGGTCCACATGGGGCTGCCTTTGAAAAGTGTTTGAAAAATTCAGCTGGTTCAAAGAGCCACTGCCAGGCTGTGTTAACAGGGGCAGATTACAGAGACCATACAACGCCCCTGTTGAAACAGTTTGTTTCCGGGCACAATTCAAGGTGCTGGTTATTACTTACAAAGCCCTACATGGCTCAGGTCCACACTATTTGGCAAACCGTTTCTCCTGGTATGAACCGGCATGGACTCTGAGATCCTCTGGAGAAGCCCTTCTCTCTGTCTCAACACCTTCACAAACACGGTTGGGGGGGACACGAGAGAGAGCCTTCTTGGTGGCTGCCCCTAGACTCTGGAACTCCCTGCCCAGGGAGATAAGAACGGCTCCCTCCTTGATGGCTTTCCGACGGCAGGTAAAGACCTACCTGTTCAAACAGGTGTTTAAAGAATTGCTATAAGGACAAGCTGGGATGTTGGACCAGTTTAAAAATTCTTTTTAATGTACGTCTTTTTTTAAAATGTTTTTAATTGTACTGGTTTTTTTAATGCTGTGAAACCGCATTTTTCCCAGTCCTGGGAAAAGAGCGGGATAATTAATTAATTAAAATAAATAAATAAATAAATACTTTTAAAAATGTCCCTCTGCAAAGTTTTACCTGTCTTAGCCTTTTCTGCTCAGATGAACTGAAGTCTACTTTTGTGTTGTTTTGTTGCTCCTGGACATGTTTTGGCCCATATTTTTGGAGGGCGCGGAGGTCTTTTTTGGAGAGCCGGTCTAGTGCTGATAAATTTTGGGAGTGTAGGATGTGTTCCACTGGTAATGTTTTGGTCTGGTTTTGCAAACCTCTGTCCTTTTGGGCACAATGATTCCTTCTTCCTTTCTGGATTTCTGGAGAAAGGCAAATTGCAATGAGGAAAGATGTCCACAGAGGGACATCTCTCTTGGCAGTCCATCTTTAGGTTCCAGGAACCTTCTGGTACAGGAATCACAGCAGCAAATGAGTTGACTATTTAGCATAACAATGACACAGCACTCTCTCTCTCTTTCTTTGGAATCCAAACAAACCTTGGATGGTTGACATTTTTGCAAGAGTGTGTAATCATTAGCTTTGGTCCAGTGGCATCATTCAGGAGGGATGCGATGCTTTTTAAGGTGAAGGGATGGCTGTTTTCATATCTTAGGTTGGTGGAGGAATGGGTGCATTGCATTGGCCACATGGAAAGCAAGGCAGGGCTCTTGTATATTGAATGCTTTTATAAAATAAATGTTTTATATGTCCTCTTCCTCCACAAAGTACTGAAGGCGAAGTCTCTCCTCGTTTTTGAGAAATGTTATTATCTTTTAAAAATCCATGGAGGGATGAGTGTTGACTGTGAATTCCCTTTCTGTCTTTGAATCCCCCGCCTTTGCAAAAGGTTATCCCATCTTTGCATTGACACTGTCTGGCCACCCCATTTGCAGATAACAGGGCTACCCTCTTGACCATGGCTGGCTACCTTTGGAGGGATATGGGCCATCTTTCAGCCTGGAAGGCTTTTAAGAAAAGGGATGTTGGAGCTATGGGGAGGACATGGGGCCAGTCCTGGGCTTTACCCGTCTTCCTCTCCCCGCCTACGGCCAGCTTCCTCCATCCGAATGAATGCACAATAGAGCTTCATTCATCCTGGATGGAAGGGAATGTCTTGGAAGCAAAAATCCCAAGAAATGTCCTGATCATACTTATCCAAACCACCCTCCCCACAAATTTGTCAAGAGAATGCTCTCGACTGGTTAATATAAATATATATATTTCCCTCATTTCAGTATCATTGCTCTCAAATGGGGAGGAGAATTTGGGAGTGAATTTCACACAGTCTTCTAGATCGCCCCCAAAAAATCTTGGTTCAGGATCTAACCCAGAGTGAATGAAGTGCAGGACACCCAGGAGTGGTTCTGCAATCTGCCTTTCCCTCCTTTTAATGCTTAAAAAGTCCAATATAACTATCTGTTATATTCCACCCTGAGCTTGCCTTCATGGAATCACAATAAAAAGTTGGGTATCCCTTATCTGGAAATCCGAAATCCTCCAAAATCACTCACATGGGTGGCTGACAGAGGACCTTATCACACTGAGGTTATTGGAGCTAAGATCAGGGGTGAGTGCGAATTGAATTATCCGAATTGAGATTATAACGTGGCTGTTTTATCACACCTGGTTGCTGTTCCGTTGCCCTTCTGAACTGAGAGGGAATAGAATCCAAGGAAGTCATGTGATGTGCAAAGCGAAGTGAGTGCAAATTGTATTTCCACACCTTTGCATACCATGGGGATTCAACGATTCGAATTGGGACCCTTGCACATGCTCAGTGGGGCTCTGGATGCATCCTGAACCTTTGCAATTCCAGGGTGAAGAAGGGAGCCTGGCTCCAATTTCATGGGAATGACAGCTATTTGCCCTCCACTTTCACGGGAATGACAGCTTCTCTTTTCTTCCTCCCTTCTATTTTCCCATCCCTGGCAGCCAAATTCAAAGGGTCCTCCGTGTCAGAGCCCCCTTCCATTTCATCCACATCTATATCTATCCTCTTGTCATTCCCCTCATCTATTTCAGCAACATATATCTATATCTATCCTCTTGTCACATCATCCCCTGCATCCTCTTATACCCCGATCTGCTCCCTTCCTTCACCCTAACACCTAACCCATCATCCTCTGACTGCTCCTGCATCCCCATCTCGCCCCCTCTGCCACCTAACCCATCATCCCCTGGCCCCAGCGACCTATCCCATCACCCCTGACTGCCTCTGCCTCCTGATCCTGGCCCCAGCCACCTATCCCATCATCCCCTGACTGCCCTTGCCTCCCGATCCTGGCCCCAGCAACCTATCCCATCAACTCCTTACTGCCTCTGCCTCCCGATCCTGGCCCCAGCCACCTACCATCATCCCCTGACTGCCCCTGCCTCCCGATCCTGGCCTCAGCGACCTATCCCATCACCCCCTGACTGCCTCTGTCTCCCGATCCTGGCCCCAGCGACCTATCCCATCATCCCCTGACTGTCTCTTCCTCCTGATCCTGGCCCCAGCAACCTATCCCATCACCCCTGACTGCCTCCTCCTCCTGATCATGGCCCCAGCGACCTATCCCATCACCTCCTGACTGCCTCTGCCTCCCGATCCTGGCCCCAGTGACCTATCCCATCATCCCCTGACTGTCTCTTCCTCCTGATCCTGGCCCCAGCGACCTATCCCATCACCTCCTGACTGCCCCTGCCTCCTGATCCTGGCCCCAGCGATCTATCCCATCACCCCCTGACTGATGTGTATGTATATATGTGAGTGTGTGTGTCTGTGTATATATATGAAATAGATGAGGAGAATGACGAGGATAGATGTAGATATATCTAGCTGAAATATGTGTGTGTGTGTGTGTGAGAGAGAGAGAGAGAGAGAGAGAGAGAGGGAGCACTGACTGGCCAGACCCCTCTGGAGAAGTTGCAGTGGGGAGGGAGAGGGAAGCAGAGAGAGAGCTCCAATGGAGCAATGATCGCTCCCAGCCCCAGTTGCCCTGAAGGCGGAAAGGGCCACCAGAAGCAAATGGGGCAAATTGCAGCAGGGCATCATGGGAGATTTGCAACCCAGGGGTCTTGCGATGATGTTCAGGAGCACAAGCAGATTGGAATTCCACACCAGACTAATCCACAGTGAGTTCGAACTGACCATCAATGCTAATCCTGTGAATCCACTTATTTAGCAAACTCGCCAAAATGAGGAGCCAGCTGGATTCAGTTCAGAAGCCCCGCGGAACCGCCACAGAAGGGGGCCCCATTGAAAGCAACCAGGTGTGAAAATACATGAATGTAATGAGGTAAATGCTCATCACTCAGTTCAAACTCACCCTAGTTCTGAGCTCTAAAACCCGAGTGTGATAAGGTTTAGAGTGGCCTCTTTGCTTCCTGATGGTTCAGTGTGCATAAACTTTGTTTCATGCTCAGAAATATTTTAAACATACACACATTGGGTATTCCTGATCAGGAAATCTGAAAGTTTCCAAAATCGCCTACATGGATGGCTGAAAGAGTGGACTCTGTTTCCTGATGGTTCAGTGTGCATGAATGATATTTCATGCACAAAATTATTTTTAAAAAATCACACATTGAGTATTCCTTTTCTGAAAACCTGACATTTTCCAAAACCATCCCCATGGATGGCTCAGACAGTGACTTCTTTGCTTCCTGGTTCAGTGTGCATAAACTTTCCGTCATGCACAAAACTATTTAAAAATTATACACCTTGGGTATCCCTTATCCAGAAATCCGAAATGTCCCAAAAGCATCCTCATGGGTGGCTGAGAAATGGCCTCTTTGATTCTTGATGGTTCAGCGTGCCCAGACTTTGTTGCATGCACAAAATTATGTTTAAAATTACGTATAAAAGTATCTTCAGTCTATGGGTATAAGGTGTGTGTTGTCATGTGCTTTCACGTCGTTTCAGACTTATGGGGACCCTGAGACAAACCTATCACAGGGGTTTCTTTGCAAGATTTGTTCAGAGGAAGGTTTGCCATTGCCCTCCTCTGATACTGAGAGATTGTGACTTGCCCAAAGTCATCCAGTGGGTTTCATGGCTGAGTGGGGATTCAAACCCTTGTCTCCAATGCCCAAACTGCTACGCCACGTTGGCTCTCTGTTTGAAAACGGGTTTCTTTCCTTTGCTCCATGACAACCTGTTTTGTTTGGGAGACAGACATCGCGATCCCATCTGCCAGGATACCTTAATGAAACACATACTTAGCATGACAGTCCAAGCTTTTTTGCTCTCTCTCCTTTTATTCAAGGAGACAGAAAAACACAATATTTCGTCTTGAAATTCCGGTAGGAGCTCAGAGGAGGAAAACTGTGGAAGGACAGCTTGCCAGGTGGCTACACTTACCCATTGCATAAGCTATCCATGAAATCATATTTTAGCATTTAAGAGTCTTCCAAGTATGGAAGGCTTTTATATGGGGCTGTGCATTCTAGTTATGCTTTTAAAACTTCCATTTGTTTCGTGTCATTTTATACTGCTTGAGCAAGATTATTTTAATTTGTGTAAAATTTGCATCGTCAAGTTATTAAATGATTTTTATCTGTAAGTTGCCTTGAGTCTTTTTCTGGAAGAAAGGCCTCATAGAAATGAAATAACTAAATAAAATGGAAGGAAGGGTGAAATAGAAAGTAAGGCATGCAGATATTGGTTTGTTTATGCTACAAATCCCCAGATTTCACAGGATAGCATCACAGCAGTTAAAGTGGCCATCCAACCTTGGTTTGAAAGGCGAATCCAAAGGCAAGATGTAAATGCATCCTAGGTCTACATTGTGTCTATATCCCAGGCCATGCCTTCTTTGCTCTTCTGGAAGTCTGCAGTTGCTTCTCAAGAAAGTGGCTTATTCCGCTTTTTGTGGGGGCTAGTGGCTGTCATGAAACCTCCTTGCTCAGCTTCCCATCTTGGTTTGGGTCTCCATGTGCTTTTGGCCTTGCATGTGCTTTTGGTCGTCTTGGAGAATGGTGGAGCATCCTTCTTTGGAGGTTTTTAAACAGATGGCTGGATGGCCATCTGTCCCAAGGAGGGCTTGGATGATCTCTTCCTGCATGGCAGAAGGGGGTTGCACTATATGACCCCTATGGAGTCCCTTCTAACTCTAGTATTGTATGTATTCCTGCATGGCAGAAGCAGTTTGGACTGGATGACCCCTGAACGGTCCCTTCCAACTCTGAGATTGTATGTATTCCCACACAGCAGAAGCAATTTGGATTGGATGACCCCTGGGGGTCCCTCCCAATTTTAAGATTCTCTGTATTCCTGCATGGCAGAAGTGGTTTGGACTGGATGACCCCTGGGGGTCGCTTCCAGTTCTAAGATTCTCTGTATTCCTGCATGGGAGACATAGTTTGGACTGGATGACCCCTTCCAACTCTAGGATTCTCTGTATTCCTGCATGGCAGAAGCAGGAATATGACTCTTGGGGGTCCCTTGCAGCTAGGATTGTATATATTCCTGCATGACAGAAGGTGGTTGGGCTGTATAGTTCCAACTCTCTGATTCTATGATTCCCTATCTCCATTTTTGGGGGGAAAAGAGAGAGTGTCTGGAACTGTTAGGGTGGGACTGAAGTAAAGTGTGGGGGCCCATTTTCTAATCCAGAGGTGGACCAATGTTACATAATGCTTTCTCCCCCACACACACACACACATGCGCGTGCACACACACTTCCTTCCCTTCCCCTCTAAAGACACATTCTAATGATTAATTTGAGGCTCTCTGGCAGCCACCTCCCTTGGAATAATATTTTAAACATGACTTTTCCATCTCCGCCTGCCAGCGTTTTCTCCTTATGGTCTGCTGCTGCTGCTGTTGCTGCTGCGGCAATGTCGGCGGCTGTAAAATTTAACTTCAAGGATGGTTTTCGCTCCCCTTACAAAATGTGTTTGGAATGTGCAGATGTTTCCTTTGGAGACCCCAGAGCCAATCCGCGCAAACACGTCCATCTTGCTGGGATGGAGGGCAAGATTTGGGACCAGCCCTAGTTTCAACCAAGCAAGCAAGGAGGAGCACATGGCATGGGGCAAAGCCATGGGAAGGGTCTCCAAAGCCCCTCTGGATGCCCACCATCCTTGGCAGCAGGCCTCTCCTTGTTGCACGTGTTTTTGGGCGTCACACTCCAAAGCCCTGGGAATCAAAAAGGCCCTTTTCACCATTTGTTCATCAGCTGTAATGCGGTTAGACTTTTATGCAGTGAGATACATAATTCTTTTATGGGAGAAGATTAAAAAGAGCAGATTAGCCTGGCTGGGAGGTGCAGAGGAACATCTGGACAAGGAAGAGAAAGGGATGGAGGCTCTGTGGGAAGAATTGGATGAGCAAAGGAAGAGGCACCCTGAGCCAGGAATGGCCACCCCACAATGAGAGCAATGTGATCCCACTTTCACTAAAGGGGAAATATAGACCCTCGGTATCTGCTGGGGTTTAGTTCCTGGACCCAGAATGGGTATGAAAATCCATGGATGCTCAAGTACCATTAAACACAATGGGGTATCATCATCATCATCATCATCATCATCATCATCACAGTGGGCCATTGGTATCCCTCGGAGTTTGGTCCCAGGATCCACCACGGGCACCAAAATCCATGGAGGCTCAAGTACCATAAAATACAATGGCCTAGTAAAATGGTATCCCTTATTTTTAAAAAATGGCAAAATCAAGCTTTGCTTTTGGGAACTGATATATTTGAAAATATATATTTTCAAGCCATGGATGCTTGAATCTGTGGACAAAGTATACATGGATATGGAGGACCAACTGTGCCTCAAAATGGGAAGGCCTTAGAATCATAGAATAATACAGTTGGAAGAGACTGCAAGGGCCATCCAGCCCAACCCCATTCTGCCATGCAGGAAATCCAAATCAAAGCATCCTCATTGACAGATGACCATCCAGCCTCTGTTTAAAAACCTTCAAGGAAGGAGACTCTACTATAATCTCTAAGGAAGGAGTGTGTTCCACTGTCAAACAGCCTTTACTCTCAGGAAGTTCCTCCGAATGTTGAGCTGGAATCTCTTTTCCTGCAGCTTGCATCCATTGCTCCATTGGGTCCTAGTCTCTGAAACAGCAGAAAACAAGCTTGCTCCCTTCTCAATATGACCTCCCTTCAAATACTTAAACAGGGCTATCATATCACTTCTTAACCTTCTCTCCTCCAGGCTAAACATCCCCAGCTCCCTAAGTCGTTCCTCACAGGACATGGTTTCCAGACTCATCACCATTTTAGTTGTCCTTTTTTGGACATGCTCCAGTTTCTCAATGTCTTTTTTGAATTGTGGTGCCCAGAACTGAACACAATATTATTCCAGGTGGGGCCTGGAATATAGTGGCACTATTATTTCTCTTGATCTAGACACTATACTTTTATTGATGCAGCCTAAAATTGCATTCGCCTTTTTAGCTGCCGCATCGCACTGTTGACTCATGTTCAACTTGTGGTCTACTTGGACTCCTAGATCCCTTTCACAAATATTACTCTCGTTCAGCCAGGTGTCCCCCATAATCCTATATCCGTGCATTTTGGTTTTCCTCCCGAAGTGCAGTATCTTACATTTCTCCGTGTTGAATTTCATTTTGTTAGCTTTGGCCCAGCTTTCTAGTCTATTCAGATCATTTTGAATTTTGATCCTATCCTCTGGGGTATTAGCTATTCCTCCTAATTTGGTGTCATCTGCAAAGTTAAGTATGCCCCCAATTCTGTCATCCAAGTCATTGAGAAAGATGTTGAATAGCCCTGGTCCCAGGACAGAGCCCCAATGGACACCCCACTGGTCACTTCTCTCCAGGATGAAAAGGAGCCATTGCTGACCATCCTTTGGGTTCTGCCAGTCAACCAATTCCAAATCCATGTAACAGTTGCCTTGTCTAGCCCACATTTCACTAGCTTGTTTGCAAGAATGTCATGGGAAACCTTCTCAAAGGCCTTACTGAAATCAAGATCTACTATATCCACAGCATTCCTTTTATTTAACAAGCTGGTAATTTTATGAAAGAAAGAGATAAGGTTTGTCTGGCATGACTTCTTTCTCTGAAACCCATGCTGACTTTCTGTGATTATGGCATTGCCTTCTAGATGTTCACAGACTCTCTGTTTAATGATCTGCTCCAGAATCTTTCCTGGTATTGATGTCAGACTAACTGGATGATAATTGTTGGGACCCTCTTTTCCCCCTTTTTGAAGATAGGGACAATGTTTGCCCTCCTCCAGTCAGCTGGGACTTCTCCTGTTCTCCAAGAGTTCTCAAAGACTATTATTGCCAATGGCTCCGATATTGCATTTGCCAGCTCTTTTAATACCCTTGGATGTAGTTCATCTGGTCCTGGAGACTTAAATTCATTTAGATTAACAAGGTATTCCTTTACTATCTCTTTACTTATTCTGTGCTGAAATTCCCCTATTCTGTCCTCTGCTCCTTTATCCTCAGGTTGAGCCCCTTTTCCTTTTCTGAGAAGACTGAGGCAAAGAAGGTGTTGAGTCATTCTTCCTTTTCTCTGTCTTCTGTTAGCATTTTGCCATCTTCTCCACACAGTGGCCCTACCGTTTCCTTCTTCTTCCTTTTGCTGAGGACATATCCAAAAAAGCCCTTTTTGTTGTTCTTGAGTTCATTCTGCGCTTTAGCTTTTCTGACTTTAACCCTACACATGCCTGCTATTTCTTTGAATTCCTCTTTGATGATTTCCCCCTTTTTCCATTTCTTATACATCTTCCGTTTCAAACTCAGCTCAGTTGAAAGTTCCTTAGTCATCCATCCGGTTTTCTTGAGACATCTCCCATTTTTCTTCCTATTGGAAACTGTGTGAAATTGTGCCTTCAGTATCTCCCTTTTGAGAAGAACTCCCCATCTGTCCTGAACTCCCTTCTCTTTTTCTGACCATAGGATCACCCCCAGTATTTCTCTAAGTTTACTAAAATCCGCTTTCCTAAAGTCTAGGATGCGTGTCTGACTATGTCTGGCTTCTCCTTTCCACTGTATTACAAACTCCAGGAGAACATGGTCACTTCCACCTAATGATCCCACCACTTGCACCCCATTAACCAAGTCATCCTTGTTGGTTAGGATCAGATCTAAAATAGCTGAGCCCCTTGTTGCCTCTTCCACCTTTTGGACCATGAAATTGTCTTTCAGGCAAGTGAGAAATTTGCTAGACCTTGAGGATTTGGCTGAGTTTGACTTCCAACAAACATCAGGATAGTTGAAGTCACCCATCACTACTACATCTCTCCTTTTTGAGCGTGTAGTCATCTGTTCTATAAAGGCACCATCCAATTCCTCCATCTGACTTGGGGGTCTGTAGTAGACTCCTACCAGAACATACTTGTTGTTTCCCTCCTCTTTAATTTTTATCCAGACGCTCTCCATCTTGCTTCCAGGATTGATGTCCTGGACCTCTTCACTGGTGTAAAAGTCCCTGACATATAAGGCTATTCCTCCTCCTTTCCTGTTTGGTCTATTTCTCTTAAAAAGATTATACCCCTCTGTTTCCACATTCCAGTCATGAGATTCATCCCACCAGGTTTCAGTGATGCCTATTATATCATATTTGCTTTGTTGTACTAGGAGTTCAAGTTCAGCTTGCTTATTTCCCTTACTCTGTGAATTAGTGTAGATACATTTAAGACCATGTGTTCCCTTTACTTGTTGCCTGTGCAAACATTTTTTTTCTCCCACTGTGGGGTCCTTGCACTGTTTGTCTTGTTCCCTCTATGTCAGTTTGACTATTTTCGCCATCCCTTTCGCCTTCTTTAATATTGTCTCCCTCTCCCACGGAACTCAGTTTAAAGCCCTCCTGATCAAATTCTTGAGACTATTGGCAAAAACGTTTCTGCCAACTGGCGTGAGATGCAACCCATCCCTTGCCAGAAGTCCCTCCTCATGTAACCTCAGACCATGATCCAAAAATCCAAATCGTTCTTAGTGGCATCAGATTCTATGTGCTATTTTCTTCTCCCTTCCTGGACCATGCCCTTTGACTGGGAGAAGAGAGGAGATGACAACCTGTGCATCCATTTCTTTCAACACCCTACCTAAAGCCTCATAATCCCTTATGATATTCTGAAGGCTGTGCCTTGCAGTATCATTGGTTCTCATATGAACCAAAAGAAAGGGATAATGGTCAGTGGGCTTGACAAGTCTTGTCAGCCTGTCTGTCACATCATGGACCTTTGCCCCAGGGAGACAGCACACCTCCCGAGACATCTTGTCAGGCCCACAAACCATTGGTTCAGTGCCTCTCAGCAAGGAGTCCCCTACGACCACCACACGCCTCCTCTGAGGCTTAGCAGCCTTCTGTATCCACAGATCTTTATCCATGGGTTCAGCCCTCCATGGCTTGAAAATATTCCAAAAAAATATAAATTGCAAAAGCAAACCGTGATTTTGCCATTTTATATGAGGGAGACCATTTCACTATGCCATTGTATCTAATGGGACTTGAGCATGCATGGATTTTGGTACCCATGGAGGGGTCCTGGAATCAAACTCCAGCAGATACCAAGGATTCACAGGATCAATAATGCCACTATTTATCTCATTTATACCCACTGTTTTCCTCTTAAAGAACTCAAACAGCTCTTTAAGCCACTATTTATCTCCTTTATACCCTCTCTTTTCCTCTTGAAGAGCTCAAGGAGCCATGTGGCCTTTCCTCTTTGACAGTGACGCCTTTCTTTCCTTTGCAAGGTTTCCATCTCTGGGAATCAATGGGCAAAACCTGTTGTCTTGGGTGTGGGGACTTGTGAGAAGATGCTCCTGGCTTGCTAACTGGGTGGATGAAAGCACTTCTCCTTTGGTTTCTTCTTCTCCATCCTTTTGTGTTATTCCTTGCAGCTGGATGAATGGGAGAGGTAGCCAGGAAAGGGCAGGAAAGAGCAGTGAGATCATGGCTGCAACTTCCCAGGTGGCTCATAGGCCAGGAATTCCTTGTCCCACGTCCCTCTCTTTTCACTTTTTTGAGCATCCAGCTGATCCGCTCTTGCATTCCTTTCCATTGAGCTGAGCCGCCACATCTCAGGCATAGAAAGAGAAGAGCCTTAACTTGCATTGTCAATTGGTCTCTGGCCTCAGAATGCTTGCAAAGACTCCGCTGTTTTGCTTCCTGAGCAACAGTGTTTGCAATGCATTTTGTTTATGTAGTTTATTCATAGGCATAGTGGTTTGAGCATTGGACGACAGCATTGGAGACCAAGATTTGATTCCTAACTCCACTATGAAACCCATTGGGTGACCTTAGGCACGTCACACTTTCTCAGCCTCAGAGGAAGGCAATGGCAAACCTCTGAACAAACCTTGCCAAGAAAACCCTGTGTTAGGTTTGTCTTAAAGTTCCCATAAGTCGGAAATGACCTGAAGGCACACAGCAACCAAAAAGTTACTCATATCCTGTCTTTCTTCCAAAATGGTACCCAATTTAAGATTAAAACAGAAGAAAAATACGATAATAGCAAATCAAAGTGTTTATTACAATTATCATTATGTATTATTATTCTGGTTGAGTATCTCTTATCCAGAATTCCAAAATCTGAAATATTCCAAAAATCAAACCTTTTTTTCATGGGTGGCTGAGAGAGTGACACTTTTGCTTTCTGACATTTCAGTGTACACAAACTTTGTTTCATGCGCAAAATGATTGCAAATATGGTGTACAAAATTATCTTCCAGCTTTGTGTATAAGGTATATATGAAACCAATATTAATTTTGCATTTAGATGTGAGCCCCATCTCCAAGATACCGCATTATGTACATACAGTCAGCTCTCCGTATCCACGAATTATTCATTCATGGATTCATCCATGCCTTGAAAATATTCTTCCCCCAAATTACAAAAAGCAAACCCTGATTTTGTCGTTTATATAATGGGACTTGAGCATCCATGGATTTTGATATCCATGGAGAGGTCTTGGAACCAAACCTCATTGGATACCAAGGGCCCACTATATATGTAAATACAGCTATTCCAAAATTCAGAAAGATCCAAAACCAAAACACTTCTGCATTTTGTGTTAGGAAAAGCCACCGAATGAAGGGGATGAAAAAATAAGACTGTGCCCCGCGGACCTCTGCCAAGGAATGCCCATTGGGTTGGCAGAAAATAAAACAAAGCAATGCCAAGCCAATGTTTTCATGGTCTGATGCTATGGGAACCTGAAAAACTACTATGAAGACAGTTCCTGGAGTTTGCACCGCACTGTTTTCTCAGAAAACAGTTTCTCCCCACAGTAGGAGAAAAAACCCATTTTGGCTCTTCTTGGTATTTTTTTTTAAAGTCTTAATTCTGAATTGCATTTTCATCCTCTGCCTTTTTAACAGAAAAGCTTCAGTTCTTAAAGCAGTCCCATAAATCTCCACTTGTCTGGTCATCTATGGCGAGCCATGATTGCTTCAAGGCAACCATACAAGTTTTAGAAAAGTCGAATTTCTCTCCTTTTTCCAACCCCTTTTACATTGCAAATGCTGATGGAGGTAGCGAGAAATGCCCAGAAAGATTAAAAATAACGTCTGCTGAGAGATGCAAAAAAAAAAAAAAAAGGAAATTTTGGGGTGCCTTTGTTAGGATTCATGGCTAATAGCAAGGCAGATGGTAATCCACTTTGATACCACTTATCAATCCATCCTAAGGACTCCTGGGATGGGTAGTTTTAACTTTTAAAATGGTTTAATTATTTTTGTTTAATTTTATATTTATACATTTTAACGTCGTACTGTTTTTAAATTGTATTGTTTTAAGTCTGCTTGAGTCCCTATATTGGGAGAAAGGCAGGATATAATAAA
>NC_056529.1:203697-269729 GCF_019175285.1 Sceloporus undulatus | reverse complement strand
ATGATGATGATGATGATGATGATGATGATGATGATGATGATGATGATGATAGGTCTTTAGCCTTCTCTGCCAAAGCATGCTGGTACCTCAAAATTACAAATCCCAGGGTTTTCTAGGATGGAGCCACAATAATTAAAGTGGTGTGAAAGTGCATTATTTCTACAATGCAGATGCATCCTAAGTGTCTCCCTTCCTTTGCTCCCTTTTGCCATCATCTTATAGATGGGCTGTCTTGAGAAGCATTTTTTCTTTCTTCTTCCCCAGTTTTATTTTATTTTAGGTTTGCTGAGCTTGGAGGGAATGTGCAATAGATTTCAAAGAAGTGCTAACATCACACACCAACAACAAGTCAGACCCATCCCTCCTGGAGCTATGGGAGCCATTGCTTTTGTGTCTCCATGCCAGATCCTTGGCAAATCATACATTTGGAGAGGTTATTTTCTCCCTGAGTAATTGCTAAAATTAGAATTCCCGGCAATCGATGCTTTTTTTGGAAAGCCCTTTCCTTACGAAAACAGTTCCCTCCTCCTTTTCTCGAGACGTATGGATTTCACAGAAAGGTGGAGACTTAAGCGTTTGTACTACAGCTCCCAAAATCTTAAGCATTTGGACTACAGCTCCCAGAACGTAAGCATTTGGACTACAGCTCCCAAAATCCCCCAGCCAGACCTAATGGCTGGCTGGGGGATTTTGGGAACTGTAGTCCAAAAAGCAAGTGTGAATATCTGTTTTCTTCCAAATCTTGGGCTTTCCTGCTTTGGGTATAAAAAGGCAAAACTCATCCAAAGATTTGACTTTCGTCCTTTCCTTTTTGTTTAACAAGGCGCCCCTTCCACCCCCTTTTCATATTCCTCCTTTTCGTTTTGGTGAGAATAATATAAGTGGCTGGTTTTCGGTTTTCTGTACCGACGTTTCGCGTGCGCTTGTCTTAGCAACAGCCTAATAAACTGGGCCGTTTTGGAGTTTTCCAAAGAAATAATCCCCCCAAATGGTATAATGTTGGGCTGGTTGGATTTAAAAGGGTTGCCTTTTTAGCATGAGGATTCAAACTTCAGTGCAAAAGGAATTCCAGGTTTTCCTAAATGCTGCCCAGGTGTGATGAGGCCTTAAATCAAGTTGGTTCCAACTTTGGGGGACCCTTTTCCTTTGCAATATTCTTAGGGTTTCCTTTGCAAATAGGGTTTTCTTTGCCGTGACTTTGAAAGCTGAAAGAATGTGACTTGCTCAGGGTCACTCAGTGGGATGCCATGGTTCAGCTGGGATTGGAATACAAGTCTTATTTTGTACAAGGTTTTTATTTTAACATAGCAGTGATATAGTCCCAGTTCCAGAACTGATGGAGTGAGGATGTCTGTGGTCAGTCAGGAGCTCTAGAAAGGAAGAAAGAAGGAAAAAGCCAGATAGAAAGGCTGCATCTGCATGGCAAAAATAATGCAGTTTGGCACCGCTTTAACTGCCATGGCTCCATCCTGTGGAATCATGGGATTTGTAAATTGTTGTAGTACCAAAGCTCTCCGACAAAGAAGGCTAGATAGCCCACCAAACTACAAATCCCAGAATTCCATAGGATGGAGCCGTGACAGTTAAATTGGTGCCGAACTGCATTATTTCTGCAGTGTAGATGAGGTCAAAGAAAGAAAGAAAAGGTGTGCAATGTGCCACAGGACTGCATCAACAATGCCACATTGACTAATGGGTTTGTTGGCAAGAAAAATGCAGACATCGTGGATTGTAGGAACGACACGCAGACTGTTGGTGAGCTGTTAAATTTATCCAAACTGTGCCATTGCTTCCCTTCCATACCATTTACTTACTGACTGACTTACCATACCTCTTTAATTGTCCTAGCTCCGTGCTAAGTAATCTTGGGATTTGTAGTTTGGTGAGATCCTTAGCATTTGAGAGCTCTAATGCAATAATGAAGGGAAGTGCCCAAGAGAATATTTAAGTCCTTCACCAGGCTTGATATCCCATATTTCTACAGGACGCAGCTATGGCACTTAAAAGTGAGATCATAATGCAATAATTGTGCAGTGTGGATGCATCCTTTGTGTTCCTTGCCTGTAATGAAAGTCCGGAAAGTGGTCCTTGAATTCACATCAGAAAAACTCCGATCTGATATTTCGGATCGAGGAGCCCCTTAACTCTTTGCAGTCTCTATATTGTTGGTGCTGTTAGTTTGGAAGAACTTTCTCCTTCTTTATAAAGCTGAATGAATCTCCTCCAGCAAATTGCTGCCGGTTTCTGTCCACTCCAATCCGTACAGACAGTTTTCCTTGTCGGTAGATGCTTTTCCCATTATGGCTTGGGCAGGGTGCCATGCACTGAAGGGACTTGGAGAAGAGGGATCTGAAGTCAGTCCTACTTTTGTTCCCCACCCCCTCCTCTCGCTCTCCATCTCCATCGCTCTCAATCTTTCTTTTTTCCCTGAGAAACAAAAGGCAGAACGGGGCCTACGGATGACATAATGGGAACATGACATCACTTTTGGCAAAGGAACAGTGGAAATGCAACCCGATGTGTTCTTTGGCCGGAGTGCAGGCGCATTGGCCCCCGTGCGCCATGCTTGAGGAGGCGCATGCAGCATGCTTCTTGCATCAAATCTGTTATACCTCCTTCATGCTTCATGTGGCACCTTTTGCTACTGAAGTTTATATCTGCACCAACATTACATCCCTCCTTTCTGGTCTTTGGCATCACTAGGGTTGGCATCACCCAGTGTGGCAACCCATGGTGCCACCTTCCCCATTAACCTCCTGCCATATCACACTATACAGAATCCTTAGCAATGCTTTTTCTGCTAACGTTACTCATAAATCACAGCTTCCATATGTCACTCAATGTTATGGCAAATAGTTACTGCATAAACAAGACAAGCAACAAGCAAAATTAAACTTACCCCTTTAAATTGCAATATCATATGCACAGCCTATATGTACTTACATGCACATAGTTACATAGCAATGGTTATGACATTAACAAGACAAGCAACTAGCAAAATTAAACGTATCCCTTTAAATTACAATATCATATGCACAGTCTATATGTATTTGCATTACCATAGTTACATAGCAATGGTTATGACATTAACAAGATAAACAATTATCAAATATATATATATATATATATATTCCTTTAAAATAAATTGAAGAGACAGTGGATGTTCCAGAATGACGTGATACAAAGTGAGCTTCCTCTTCCCATGCCTCGGCCGCGTCTGAAATTTTCATTGCACATCATTTCAGTATTTGGGGCGAAGGATGGAAAAGCCTTCTCAGCAATGCACGGGACGAGATGTACGCGTCAGAGAGCCAAGGAAAATGCAGTTTGAGGTATAAAAACAACAGGCGCACGTCCCAAGTGGAAAGCAGCCAGCCAGTCCTGAGCAGAGCTGCTGCGGTATTCCTGAGCCTTCAGAGCAAATCTGGTGTTCTTGGTCGGCCGCCCTGTGAGTGGGAAGCGGCAGAAGAAAACCTCAGTGAGATTTGGGAATAGCGCCTTCTTCCCAGGGTTTAAGGTCTTTTCTTTCTCTTTGGGAGCAGTTACTTCTACCATGTCTGCAATCAGGATAGATGCGCAATCTTTTGTAAGCATTGCAGGACAAATGCACAGTCTTTTGCAAGCATCCCAAGACAGATGCACACTTGCACAGTCTTTTACAAGCATCACAGAACAGATGTGCAGTCTTTTGTAAGCATCCCAGGACACATGGCCAGTCTTATGCAAGCATCGCAGAATAGATGTGCAGTCTTTTGCAAAGACTGCAGGATAGATGTGTAGTCTTTTACAAGTATTGCAGGATAGATGTGCCATCTTGCAAGCATCCCAGGATAAATGTGCAGTCATTTGCAAGCATCCCAGGACAGATGCACAGTGTTTTGCAAGCATCGCAGAATAGATGTGCAGTCTTTTGCAAGGACATCTACAAGCACCCCAAGACAGATGCGCAGTCTTTTGCAATGAGCATCCACAGATTCTTTTGCACGCACCAGTTATATATTCATCGTAGTTGCTCTCTTTAGCATGCTATTAGTTGAAGGAAAGGGTTTTTGTTTTGTTTTTTTAAGAAAAGGAGGAATACACACAGTGAAATTTCTTGGCACCCCAAATCTCTCAGATCTTCCACACCTTTCCTCACCATGCAGGCAAAAAGTTTCTTATTGATAGACCTTATTTATCTTGATGTTCACTATGGAGGAAATGCACTTTCCTTTGTACAAAAGGGAAATTGCTGGGGATCATCCAGCTGCGTATTTATTCCAGAATATAACTGTTTTGTTTTAAAAAGTGCCAGTGACCTTTGTGGACTTTAAGAAGAATCCCACAACCCACATTTACACCACTTTAAATGGTGCAGTGGTTTTAGCTACTTAGTGACTCCATCAATAAAGGTCAGACGGCAACATTTCTGGAGGCAATTGGCCAAATTAAAAACGAAACAATTGTATATTTGAAACGAATGAAATCATTTAGCTAAGAGAGAATGAAATCTGACCTTGCTGGACTTTGATACGACTTTCCATTGACAGGAATCCTGAGCTAATAGCATTTTGGGTCACTGTTCCTCAGGAGTGAAAAAGCGGTTTCATGGCCAAAAGCTGGGAATCGAACCCTGGTTTCCAGAGTCATAGTCCAACATCAAAACCACTGAAGTGGTTTATATTAAAGCGTATATGAAATATAAATGAATTCCCTGTGTAGACATGGATCCCATCTCCATGATATCTCATTATGTACATATATGCAAATACAGGTATTATGAAACCCAAAACAGTTCTAGTCCTTTGCATTTCGGATAAAAGAGACTCAAACTGTATATCCATCCAGTCTTTAGGGTGAGCGCAAACAACTATGATTGCCGAAATTTTGCAACCCTTTAGGCATCATTTTCCATTGCTCCATCCTTTATATCCTTTGTTGCATGTCCCTAAGTTTTACCCTCGACGTATCCAAATATCGTATCAAAACCCATCATTTTGGCTCCTTTGACTTATACATGCATTTATACAGTATATAAACCGAGACTCTTTTTGTGCAGTACATTTCTTATTTCAAACGGATACTTTGTGCTTTCCAATAAATTCATCCCACCTGAATGTATTTTACCCTTGAAAAATTTGGACCTCGCTTTTGGGGGGGGATTGTGTGCATATATGGCCTCATTTTCTCTCGACGGATAATCCAGCTTTAGGAGGACTTGAGGAGCTTATAGCTGAAAGGTGTTGACTTTGGCTGAGAAAAATCCCTCTTTTTCCTCGTGCCAAAAACCCTCTCTTTTGTCTGAGTCTGGGATAAAGCAGAGGCAGACAGTCCTTTTTTTAAAAGCCGTGCCGATGGAAGAAAGACAAAACAAACGTGAACAATAACAAGCGCTTATTTCTCTCTCTTTCTCTCCCCTTCTAGGAATCTTTCCAGTAACAGGATCAGCGCTTTAAACGTGGAGGCATTTGCACATCTGACTTCCCTGACAAAATTGTAAGTACTTGCTACTTCGTTTAAAAATCCTAATACTGTAGCGCTCGGATTTATTTCTCCTTCTCGGGATTTTGGCAGATCACCTGCTCTATGGATTCGTTCCCATTCTTTGGTTCAATTGCAAGAAGGAAGGAAGGAAGGAAGTTGCAAGAGCATCTAAGCAGTTGCTGATTTCAATGAGCACAATTCAAAGTGCAAGTTATTGCACTTTTATTGCACATTCATTGCACTTATATCTCACCTTCCTTCCAAATTGGGATCCAAGGTGACTTACAATACAGTCAGCCTTCCATAGACACAGATTCTGCATCCACGGATTCAACTATCCACGGCTGTTAAAATGGTGTCAAACTGCATTAATTTCGCAGTCTGGTTGCAGCCTTGGCTACAGAATTTCCTCATTGAAAGGAGCTCTCTTTTCTGGCAATGGCAGTCAATGAGGCCTCAATTTGTGTTTTTAAAAAAACCCTTTCACTATATAAACATCAAAGACCGACAATCCATTCAAAAATAACACGCCCCTCTTCTGCTTTTTGAGAAAAACATATCTATCTATCTATCTATCTATCTATCTATCTATCTATCTATCTATCTATCCATCCATCCATCTATATGCTCAATGAATACAAAGCAGAGGTTTAGGCTGGCAAAGGCCAAGGAGCTTTTGGCAAAGCCAAGAAAGAGAGGCACTCAAGTCAAAAGCTCTTTTACTTTCTCAAAGGCTTTCCAGTGCCCCAAAAACCCACAAATAAACCCAATAACCCCATATGGTTCATGGCCTCATATTCTACACAGGACATTTGTTAGAAGAAGCCAAGTCTAACGTTTTGCTAGCCCTCTTAGACTACCAATGCTTTCATTTTAAGATTAGGGAAAATCAGGAGCCAAACTCAAAATGGCTTCCTTACAGCTTCGTAGACCACAAAATGGAAGAACCTGACATTTTTCCATTGATAGAAAATGGCAGTGAAAGGGTCACTAACGTTTTTTCAGGTCTGCAAGGCCACAACCTCAAGAAAGCGTCAACTTTGGTTAAGAGGAATTGTGCAGTTATTCAACATATAAGAAAAGAATAAAGAGTTGTTGTGGCATCCTAAAAAGACAAACCGTGTTTCCTTTGGCATAATAAGCCTTAAGAAGGCTTCAGAGGCTGAGTTTAGATTTGAACCTTGGTCTCCAAAGTCAAATCTAATGCTCAAACGACTTACAATAGGCACAATTCTGTGCATCTGCAATTGCTTGCAGAAAAAACAACATTAATTCTAAGTTAGCAGAGCACATTGAGTCCGAATCACTTCAATCCAACTGACCGTAATTGTTCCTTATTTTTAGATAAATTCATTTTATTTGCTGTGGAACTGTACTATTTTATCTTTTCACTAGGCAGATTTTATCTTCCTGCTATTTAAAAGCAAAACAATTACTTGTGCATACTAATCCACTTATGCATTACTATACTGCATTCTTTTTAATGTAACATTAATGTATTATTATTAATGCATTATTTTTACTTAACTGTTAGTGTATTGTTTTTAGGCTGGTCTTTGACTGTAATAAAGTACCATTCATTCATTACAACAGGCTAGTATCTCTGATTCCTAAATTTGCAAGCCTCTTTTGTTTCTTGTAGCCATTTCCAGTGAAAAATGCACTCTTAACTGATCATTTAGGGTCTGGGAGGAGAAATGAGACAGATTTCTTTGTACTAATGACATTTCCCCCCTTTTTCTGTGATTACAGAGATTTAAGCAACAACAGGATTTCTACATTAGAAGATGGAATATTTGATAATTTATTTAATTTAAGCGAAATGTAAGTGAGCGCCTGGAGTTTTCATGTCCTTTTCATGAGAACGTTACTTTTAGTGCTGATTCTATGAGTATTTATGATTGCAAAGTGCTTTTTTGTTCTTGGTGTGCTTAAGAATATTGTTGCACAAAACCATGTTTGGTCTCCCTTTCCCAGTCTTTGAAGGGCTGAGTTAGATGTTTCCCCGCAAGGAGGTCCAGACTAGGCAAATGTGCTAAATGCATCATTAGAGTTCATTTTAGCATTTAAAAATAATAACAACATTCCCAACCATAACCATAATGCGTAGTTTTTCCCAGACCTTGGGGCCTTTTCTGCAGTATTCAAAGCAAGGGAGAGCATTGCTTTGCAAACTGCACATGCAACAGATATATTGCTGCATGTTCTTATCCCTTGTTGCTGCAAGCTGCTTTGGAGCAATTCTTGTAGACTTCTTTGGTGTTCAAAGCAAACTTGGAAAACTTTCTTTTATTGCACTGGAGAATTCATTGGTTCTTAAAAGCATGTGGAATTGTCATCCGATGTAGGAAAGTTTCCCAGACTCTGCTGCGAACACCAAACAGTGTTCAAGAGCTTGGAAAAGGTGAGTTACTGAAATGCAGGTTAGGGGATGGAAGCCCCAAATTGGGTGCAAACATTGTGAAGACAGTCCGGATATGATTCAGGGTTTTGTCCCTGAACCATGTAAACAGGACGCAAGGGGAATTCGGACTAAATCACCCATGTAGTGATTTAGCCCTGAGATATTGAATGGATATTGCAGGCTGTTGCCAATTCTGCACATTACAGAATTTGAGAGTAACCCCATTGGGTCAGAACAGTGGCCAGTTTATCCTATGAACTGTTGTCTCTGGAAGGCCCACAAGTCCAGTCTGAGGCCAATAGCTACCTTCTACTCATGTTCCCAGCAACTCTTTGGAGATATTTGGAAGTGATAAACAGCCTCCCTGACTACCAGCCGTTGTGAAACGCATCCTCCATGAATTTACCCAACCCTTGTTTAAAGCCACCCAAGCTGGCCTTCAGAGCACTTAAAATATCTCTCTTAATTTGACATAGTCAGACCATGGCATTCACTGCCACAAGCTCATATAATCGTAGAATTATAGATTCTATATTAATATAAGCACAATGCAGCTTACAAAAACTTTGAAACATAAGAGATGCAAATAAAAAGAGATATAGGTTAAAAAAGAGCAAGGAGGGTTGTGTTTTTTTTTTTGCAAGTAGCACACAGTGGAAAACCATTTGAAATATACCCATAAAAATAGCACAGCCCACTACAGTATTAGAACCTGTTTTCCATATAGTCATGGCTGCTAGGTGAAATGGCTGTTTTTGAATGCAGTTATTTAAGAATGTTTCCTGCGTTCTCCCTGTATAAGGACAGTGATTATTTGTGGACTACAAAGAGACGGGCTTCTTATCTGCTGTGCTAATGCTCCGATCCCCTTTCCCCAGAAACCTAAGCTCCAACCCATTCCTTTGTGACTGCAACCTTGCCTGGCTGCCTCGCTGGGCCGAAGAAAGGAGCGTGAAGGTTGTGCACCCGTCCGCGACGAAGTGCGCTCAGCCTCCGGAGGTGGCAAACCTTCCCCTTTTCAACGTCTCCTTCATCGACATCACATGCGGTAAGGCTAAGAGGCAGAGGCCTGGGGACTGAACAACAAATCCAAGGGGGACGATGCCTGTTGAATTGCCCAATAACTATAATTGCGACTCACACCATGCGTTTGCATAAGCCGTGAGTAGTGTGGGGAATGTATGGGGCTGCCCTTTGATAAAAGTGCCAATGCAAAACCACAACCCTAAAAGCAGCCCTTAATGACAGACACAGAACCGACAAGGGACTGGTGCAAATTCAACAAAGCAGAGGAAAGCTAGTGTTAAAAGCTGCACACAGTGGCTGCAGTGCAGCATAGTAGATCATAGAAGCGCCTGGCTATGTTTCTGTAGACGGACGTGAAATGAAGGCATCAGCACTGGGAGCTCTGGGGGACCCCAACATCTCAGCACCGGAGTCATCATTTCACATCTGGCTTTGGGGAGACCCTCCTGCAATCCTGCCCACCCCCATAAAACACAGAATGGGCAATGCAAGGGAACTTCAGTCGGAGCGAGGGGTGGGTGCAATGTGGGCAGGAAGGGAACACCAACCTCCATGGTGCCCCCAAAGAGGGCATAGCTACACATAAGGGATGCATATCTATGCTTGTGTGTCCCAAAAAGGATGCCAGGTAATATCTGTTGGGGTGCCTGGCACCAGAATTGGCATGAGTGTAAATCATAATAATAATAATAATAATAATAATAATAATAATAATAATACGACATTGTACTGTATTTGTAGCCCGTCTCTCTCTGTGGATTGAGGTGAGTTACAGCAAACAAGATAGGCCCTGGGTCAGGCTCCCAAGTAAAGGTATGTCATAGGAAAGGAATCACAGCCCCAGAGGTCCTTTCCCTGCTTTGATATGGAGACTAACACTGCTTAGCTTCCAATGCCAGGCAAGGGCCTTTAGCCCAGCCATTGCCCGCCGCCTAGTCCATCGTTTTCTCAGTCTCTCTCCTGGCCCCTTCCCCAAAACGCTTTCGCCTGGAGCTCCCAGCCTCTCTGACATGATATGGACCAATGTGCATGGGACTGGTGCCATCTTTGTGCCCCTTGGCTGTACCTCTTTTCTTTATCGTCTGGAACCATCCGGCAGTCGGTGGCTTTGGGGCTGGGCCTCCATTTTGCGTAGCGCTGCCTTTTAGGGCCGGACTGGGACCCGCAGTGGTTCAGCCCTGGAGCCTGAGGCTTCCCTCAGCCTTCCTCTGAGGCACCTGGGGAGAAGTGATGGAGTGGACACCACACACCTGTGCAGAACAGGTAGGGTTAGACTCAGCTAGCAACAGCCAATCAAGAGTCGGCTGGCCTCAGCCAATAGGAAGAGGGGAAGATTTTGTGAGGGACAGTTTGAAAAGGCAGAGAGGGACAAGCTTATTGTGGGTTCCAGCCCAGAAGTGAGGGACCTGAACCCAATAGAGAACTCAAAGTGAGGGAGTTAAATATCCTTTGGGATAGACTTAGCCTGAGACAGAGGCAGGCGTATCACTTCGACTTAAGGAAAGTCAGCCAGAAGAAGGGCTCTGTGAGTCTCCTTGAGAACAGTAACGCTTGTTCTCTAAAGAGAGTGGTATAAGGAAACTGCCATTAAGACAAGTTAAAACTAAGACAGCAGACTCACCAACTGAAACAAGTAACACACGTGCATTAGATGACAATTGCCTTATTGACACATACTTCTGCATCTTTTGTTTGGAGCATCTGTTTTAATAAAGTTTTGGTGTTATTTTAGTAAAAGCGAGTCTGCAGTTTGAATATACACTCATCATCCCTCCATATTTGTGGGTTTGATATTTGCCGTTTTGATTATTCATGGATTTGATTAATATGTCCCCTCTAGGAATATCCAGTGCAACTCTATGGTCAATTTTAACTAAATGTTGCACTGAAAGACCTAGCGATTCCTAGAGAGTACACTCTATTAGGCCTTTGTAGCTCCTCCAGCGCAGTTCTATGGTCAGTGTCTGTCAGACGTTGACCACAGAGTTGCCCTGGAAGACCTAGAGATTCCTAGCGAGAATACTCTACTAGGCATTTGTAGCTCCTCCAGGGCAGTTCTATAATCAGTGTCTGTCGGACGTTGGCCACAGAGCTGCCCTGGAGGACCTAGAGATTCCTAGAGAGGACACTCTTCTAGGCCTTTGTAGCTCCTCTATTGCAGCTCTGTGATCAGTGTCTGTCGGACGTTGGCCACAGAGTTGCCCTGGAGGACCTAGAGATTCCTAGAGAGGACAGTCTACTAGGCCTTTGTAGCTCCTCCAGTGCAGTTCTTTGGTCAGTGTCTGCCGGACATTGACCACAGAGTTGCCCTGGAGGACCTAGAGATTCCTAGAGAGAACACTGTAGCTCCTCCAGCCAGTTCTGTGGTCAGTGTCTGTCGGACGTTGATCACGGAGTTGTGCTGGAGGACCTAGAGATTCCTAGAGAGATGTCCTCTCAGGTAAAAACATGCCGTTTTTGTTATTTGTGGTTTTTCCATATTCACGGAGGTCTTGTGCCCCTAACCCTAGTGAATGTGGAAGGACAAAGGTACATCCACGTTATCAATATAAAGCCTTTTGAAACAAAGAGTGTTAAGAAGGGTCTGTGATAATTTGGTGACAATGATGGGGTAAAAGGCCAAGGGTGCTGTCATCCGAAAAATTATAGTGGATACAAAAGATAGGCATGCGTCACAACAACCAGCATCTTTCTTTGTCCTCCTCCCCAGGAGCAGACTACATCGGGTGCCTCACAGACAACCACACAGGTCTGGTGGATGCCATTGTCCGGTTCACGGCCCAGCTCCCCCAGAACCTGACGCAAGCTGCCTGCGCTGCCCATTGCTACGCTGAAGAGTTGGACTATGGCGGCTTCAGCGAGGAAGCGCACTGTTTGTGCGGCGTTGCTCTCGAACCAAACTCTTCTGTGGGATGCCTTCCGTTCTGTGCAGAGCTCTCCGCCGGTCCCTTGTGTGGAGGACCATCCCTCGTGTCCAACATCTTCCCAGCGCGGCTATCCGTTTCCTTCACAGGGCCTGCCATCCCTGTTGCCCTGTACCAAGAGGTGGCCTTTGAACTCCATGTGCCCATTGCAGTTGGTTTGCTACAGTGGGACTTTGGGGACCGTACAGGGCACTTAAATACTACCAGGACAACCATCCATCACACATACACATTGCCCAGGTCTTACAATGTCACGGCCACTGTCTTTGTCGGCAGCCGGTTTATTTCGGCCCAGGCTCGAGTCGAGGTGGTGTCGCTCCCCAAAGATCTGGAGCTCCTGTGCTCTCCTTTGGTGAAGACGAATGAAAGTTTGCAGCTACGGATAAGGAATCGAGGGGGGACCGGGCTCTCCATGGTCTACAGCATCATGGCTCAGGATCAAAAATCTGGAAATGGTGAGTTAATACCCACTAACTGCGAAGAACCCTGGTTGGGACTTCATGTAAAGGAAGAAAAGGCAGTGATGTGGATAATCCTTTAAGGATGCCAAGAATGTTTTCAGATTTTCTCATCTCTGAGGAAAGAATGTCTCAACACACTGGGATGCCCCGTTATAAAAATAATTGACCTCCATAAGATGTTTTTACTGTGAGCAAAATGACCAGTGCTTTCCTTTTTTCTTTTTGGGCCACAACAATTGGAAAATACATTATTTGCAATAAATCTGTTCAAAATGTTGTGCATGAGAATATCACTCTCCCATTTACTTCTCTTGAATTTGGCCAAAGATCCTTAGTGGCTCAGGAGGTAAGAATCTGACCCTGCAAACAGCCTAAAATGAGGATGGGGGCCTCTCCCGACCCAAGGACCGAATTCAGCATCACAGAGGATCCTGGGGGGTGCATACCAGTGGTCGGCCAGGCCAAAAACAAAAAGCATAGGGCCCAAAATTATTGTTGTTGTGCTTTCAACTTGTCTCAGACTTACAGCAACTCTAAGGCGACCCTTTCATAGGTCCTTTGGGGGAAACAAGAATTGGTACCCAAGGAGGGCTGGCTGAGATGCCCCACCCTTGGCCTGTAAATTGACATTTCTTCCTTTTGCAGTGGTTTATCCAGCATGCCCCGTGGATAGCTTTGCCTTCCCCGGGAACAGCCACTGCTACTGGCTGGTGGCCGAGAAAGCCGAATGGAAGGAAGCCCAGCGGCATTGCCAAAAATACGGCAACGGAGATCTGGCCTTTGTCAGCAGCCCTGAAATTCAGAATTTCTTGGTGTCCCACGTCACTCGGTAAGTGAGGGAGAAACGTGCTCCTTTTTGCTGACCCCTGTAGTTTAAATATTTGCTGAGGCTTCCTTTGGTGATGTTAACAAATATTTCTGTTTCTAAACGCATTCTTCTGGCTGAAGTTGTCTGAGGCTACCTCTACAATGTAGAAATAATGCAGTCGGACAATACTTTACATGCTGCCTGCAGCTTCATCCTATGGAATCCTGGGATTTGGAGTTTCACAAGGTCTTTAGCTTCTCTTCCAGAGAGTGCTGGCACTTTACAGAATCCCAGGGTTGTGTAGGATGGAGCCATGGCAGTTAAAGTGGGGTCAAACTGCATTATTTCTACAGTGTAGATGCTCACCAAGTCCTTTCTCCCAAATCTGTTCTGTAGTCCTGACTCCAGGGAGTTGGATTAACACATCGTTGGGCAAGCTCTGGGGTTCAGTTTTGATTTCTACCCCCTTTCTTCACTGTCTAGCTTTCCAAACCATACATAGATATGGAAAATACAATAGTATGGCCAATCCTAGCTTTAGTATTCAGTGAACAGTATCTGGGGTATTTCCAGCTCTTCCCTTTGGCTGGCTCAGTGTTAAGGAGATCAGGAGTGTAATATAGTGGGTTTACAGTCTTCTTTTCAGTCTTTCTTCCTTTCCCACAAAAATCCCCTTGCTGTCTCCAGGGTGTTAACATTTTGCTCTGGTGCTAACCCTGGTTAATTCAAAACAGCATCCCTTCTTGCCTTCTTGCCACCAGCCCTAGCAGTCGGACACTACGTGCTGTAAACATACATTTGCTTTGCATCCTGGTTTGAAAAACAGGTAACAAGAGCAGCCTTGTCTTAGCACAAAATCACGGATTACGAGCCAACGTGGATTTAAAGAACAGCGTACCAAAGTCAGATCTAACCATGTTGGGAGGAGAGCAAAGGGAAGGTGGACACCAACCCAGGACAGAAGATCCCCATTTGGGGATCAGAAAGGTTAATAACATTCTGCACCAGGTCTGCACGTCTTAGGATTTTAGCACCCTCCAAGCCTCTTTCTCTCTCTGCAAAGACTGTGCTGCAATTCCATACCTCTCTAGAAAAACTGTGATTTTCTTTGGCTCCAATTGACCAGCTTTGTTCATTTGGCAACTCCCTTCCTCCCTCCACCTCAATGTGGGTGGAATTGGCTGCTCCTGCTGAGCTTTCGGAGATATTGCCAATACAGTCGGACCTCCAGATCCACAAATTCTTTATCCACAGATTCAACCATCCATGGCTTGAAAATATTCCAAAAAGATATACTGTACATTCCAAAAAGCAAACCTTAATTTGGCAATTTTTTGGACGGGACACCATTTCACTATACCATTGTATTTAATGGGACTTGAGCATCCACAGATTTTGGAATGATGTCCCAGCAGATACCGAGGGCCCGCTGTATATGGGTATTTGGATATTTTATAGGAGGGAGGCCATTTCTGAGACGATCCTTGGCTTGGAGTGCTCCCTCCCTTTCTCCTCTTTATTAGCTGATTGCTCTCTTGGCCTGGGCTCCATTCAGTGCTTCAGGCAGGGTTGGGTGGGTTTCTTTCTCCGTGTTTTCGTACTCAGTAATGCAAATGGAGCAGAGAAATCTTTCAAGGGACGGGTTACAGGGAGGAGCTGTTTCCCAGCCTCCCTCTCCTCTTTCCTCTGTATTGCTTTATTTATTGAGTTCATCCTATTAGATAAACAGGGCAGATGCTTCCAGGCTGCAGTCCTCTCTCCCATCCCGCCCTGCTTCCCCTTCCAGTTTGGTGATAGAAGATGGCGTGGAGAGGGTTTTCTTGGAAGGCCCCACACTTCCATGGTTTCTTGTGGGAAAGGGAGCGTGGAGGAAATGTGTTTCCCATTAGCTCATATGGCATCAGCCAGAACGCTGCTGCATTATTCCTCTTTTTTTTCTTCTGCTGGCACTTGGAAGCGTAGGATCTTAGAATTGGAGGAGACCCTCAGGGGGCATCCAATGCAACCTGTTTCTGCCTTGCAAAAAGAAGACATAATCCAAACACTCTTGACAGATGGCCATCAAGCCTCTGTTTAAAAACCTCCAAAGTTGGAGACTCCACCACACTCCAAGGCAGTATGTTCCACTGTCAAACAGTTTCTTGATGACTCCATCGTCCTTCTTCTACATCCCTCTTTCCTGGGACAACCAAAGATCGGATAAGGAAAGTAGGCAATCGCACATCCGCCAAGGACTTACGTCATCTTCTCTTTCTCTTCCCATTGCCTCAGTTTTTATTCTTTTCAGGCTTGGTGGTCAGGAGATGGTTTGGAGGGAGGGAGGTGGACAAACAATACGGAGGTCCAGTCTCTGTAGGCTTATATTGTTGTTGTTGTGTGCCTTCACGTCGTTTCCAAGTTATGGCGACACTAAAGAAAACCTTTCCTGGGGTTTTCTTGGCAAGATTTCTTCAGAGGTTTGCCATTGCCTTCCCCTGAGACTAAGAGAGTGTGACTTACCCAAAGTCACCCAGTGGGCTTGCATGATCAAGGGAGGATTCAAACTCTGGTCTCCCAGAGTCATAGTCCAAGACTATGTCCAAGTCTCCCAGAGTCATAGTCCAAGACCCTTACACCACACTGGCTCTAGGCTTGTGTGTGTGTGTGTGCGCGCACACACACATATATATATATATATATATATATATATATGACTCTCACGGTGAGATCATTGCTGGATTTAACACAGGAAAATCTCTATGGGCTTTTGGAGATGGCAGTGAGCGCTTTGGCTGAGCTCAGTCTCCGTTAAGCCCTTGCCAATAGCTCAGGAGGAAAACACAGTGGTTACTTGTTCTTGAGACAAAATTCTGTAGCTCTTCAAAAGCAACACACTTACACACACACACACACACACACACACACACACACACACTTTTCTCCTGGCCTGCCAGATGGAGTTATTTTTGCCATCGTTTTTCCTACTGCTAAAGCTCTTTTTGAGATGACCTCACTTATTGCTGCGACCGGCAAAGCATTTCCATGGCAGAGAACCTCCTTATTATTATCTCCTTTGCAGGCCCTCCACACCGTCCGGTCTCAGGGTCTGAAGATGGGACACCTTGGGAGGCAGCTGGACACTTGCAAGAGTGGTGGCTGGGTGGATGAGGGGTTAGAGAGTGGATATGGAGCAGTGTTTTTCAAAGAACAGTAAAGAAATGAAGAATCTTTGGCAATTTTACCCAAATCAACCGTATCCTGGGGGAGAAATTAAATTAAAATCTACATACTGCATTCATTGGAAGATCAATTCTGCAGTCTCAAAACTGTGTCCTTCAAGTGTGTGTTTGTGTTGTTATGTCTCTCATACTGTCTATATACTTGATGGTATTACTGAAAAGGGCTCTGAAGCTCCTGCTGTCTCCCTCCAGACACTGGGACTTCCATGGAGTTCGTGCTTCGACTTGGAGATTTTTTCTGCAAGCTTCCTACAAATTTTCAAGCCTAGCTCTGGAGCAAGGGTGGGCATGTGCCAACCAACTATGGCAATTGACGGTCCATTTTCAGGTGCCTTGAGATGACCTCTGAAGCTTGAAGAAAGCCAAAAGACCACCTGCTCTGTCACAAAAGCATGGCGGTTCGGGTCCCCTTGCCTTGCACAATCCCTTTCCACATTCAGCCACATTTCAGCAGAATCCTGGAGTAGGACATAATGTGACATACTTGGCCTCATTCCCTTTGCACTTACCCAACCCCATTCTGGACCCATCAGGCCAAAGTCCTCACCTACACCCCACAGATCCCTGCAAAGGAGGGCAGTCTTGCCTTCCTTTTCTATGGAGGATTTGCAAACCGGTGGGGCAAGGGGGCAGATAACCTGGCAGAGGAAAGGGTAGGCTAGGGTGGCATTTCTGCCCTTCAGCCAGCCATCTTTCCTTTCCTGTTGGCCACAGGAAGATGACCCCTGACTCCACACTTTTTAGGATAGTTGAGTAGCTTTAGTGCAGGATTTTTGCATTATCTTCTCACTTGGTTGTCAGGAGCTTGCAAAAGTGGATGTCCCAGCTTGGCCCTGGGATCAGCGAGAGGTCAGGTTTCCACCCTTGAAGGAGGCTGATGGATGGTCCTACACTGCCATCCTTGGCGGAGCCCCTGGATTTGATTCTGGAAAGAATCTATTATAAAGGGATTGCAGCAGGGGATAAATGTCCCAGATGTCTCCAGAAGAGAAGGAGCTTATGCCAAGCAGATGTCTCTTGGGCGCTTATGAAATCTCAGGCTTTGAAGCGTGGCTGTCCTCTCATTGCGTCGCCTTCCTGCAGTCGCTGCCTTTTGCTGTGTGGCAAGCGCACTTGCGCAGAGGCCTGCATGTCCCTTCCCTCTGTGCCTAGAGTGTCCCTTTTTTTGGAATTGATTGTCCTTTGTAATGCCTGTTGGTTGAAAGAGGGCCTGCTGCTGTAGGAATATAGGGAAAGCAATGAGGAAGTCATACAGATGGAGTCCTGGGCTTTTCAATGTGTTGAAGTGACATATTTCATGTATTCAGGGCATGGCTTGCTACTTCACTATGCAGTCTGATTTCCACATCTGCATTGGATATGAGCCCAGACTTGCTATGGATAGCAAGAACTGCGGATAATGTCAAACACTGTATTTCTGCTGGATGTTGACCACAGAATCGCACTGGCGTCCAGCAGAAATAGTGTTCACCATTATCTGAAGTTCATAAAATCACACTGGAGGACCTCCAGATGCCTAAACAGGTGATCCTCTAAACATTTGGAAGTCCTCCAATATGAATCTATGGTCAACTTCCAACAGACATGGACCATAGAATCATGCTAGAGGACCTCCAAATGCCAAGAGAGACCTTTCCCCCCAGACACATGTAAATTAATCCACAGTTTCCAAGCATATCAGACTGCAAGCCAACCCAATACATCCTTTCTTCTTTACTTCTAAAAAAAAGAGCAGGGAGAAAGTAGCCTCTGGCTCCCCTTTTGTGGCTTAACTGGGTTGGCACTGCATTCCAAACACAGACATTTGGCTGAAGTTGTTTATTGCAACATTTCTGGCGACTGCTGTCTGGGGCATTCTGGGAGTTGTAGTCCAAAAAAAAGGCACACTTCTCAACCATCTCTGAAAGGCATATAATTTGGTGCCAAGTGGGCTTGCATGGGATAGGCATTCCAAGTCAGAGGTGCCACAACTGAGAAGGTTCTCCCTCTGGTCCTTAGCTTCCTAACTTGTGAGGCTGGAGATGGGAAGATTTGGAATAGAGGACCTTTGGTGGTAATTGTAATGGTCCAGGGATGCTCATGGGGGACGGACGGGATCCTTTGGGGAAAAAGCTTTGATGTCCATTCTCTTGGACGGTGGTGTGGCTAACACTGTGCGCTTCCCAGATAATACCATCTGGACTTTCTCTCCCCGAAAGGAGCTTGGACGTCTGGATCGGCTTCAACGATGTCGCAAGCCCCAGCAGCCCTTCGGAGAGAGAAGAAGGGTTTAATCTGCAGAGCTGTCAGAACTGGCTTCCCGGAGAGCCCCACCCGTCCAACGCTGACCACTGCGTCCGCATGGGCCCCGCTGGACAGTGCAACACTGACCTGTGCACAGCCAAGCACAGCTATGTCTGTGAGCACAAGCCACAAGGTGGGCCATTGTTGAGGGTTCCTTGCCAAGGCAATTTAGGGCAAGCCCTGGGTCTTCTTTAGCCTGCGGTGTACTATACTTGTGCAAGTATAATTACTCAAAGGTTGCATCAGTAGGTTCCTTCAGGAGGTCAGCTGTTCCACAAACACAAAGATGCATAACATAGCCCTTTCTCACTCGTGACTTGAACTGACTGACCTTGTGCAAGCTTAGAGATGTAACATTTCTGGAAATCCTAAAGCTGTAGGAGGGAACACACACACACACACACACAATTTTTTCCTATATTTATTTTTTTTCACATCCTCCCAATAGCAATGCAGCTAAAAAGCTTATAGTTAAACAGAAAATTAATAGAAAAATGGGGCTGGGCAGATCCTATGCAAAAATTCTTAGTCGGAGGCTTTATGCTTGGCCTTTGCATTTTAATTCTTTTACAAAAATCCCACAACATGAACAAAATTGAAAAATGTTTCAGTCCTTTTTTAAAAAATTACATTACTGTTTGGTGAAGTTTATCCTGATTTGCTTAGTCGGGAGGAAGGAGAAGTCACTCTGCAGGGAACAGAAGTAGTCTTCGGAAAATATATGTGGCCCACCACTCCGTTGGGGATCCTTTTGATTTCGACTGGTTTTCCACATCAAGAAGGATGTGGCCACCATTCACCCTTCACACACACACACATACACACACCAAAACCCAACATTTATTAAAATCCAGCTGTTGAATATCTGCTGATGCTGAAAATAATCCTGCAGAGCCCTTGTCTCCCGTAGTATTTGATTTATTTTCCACCCGGGGGAAAAAAGTATTGACAGTTGCATGTACAACTTGCTGCATAAGCAGGTTGGTGAGGAAAAGAAAGAGTAGATGAATGCAGAAATTGTTGCGCAAGGAATTGGTGTTGAGAATAACACATTCAAATGCCCCTCTAAATATCTATCTCATGCAAAGCAATGGAGTCATTAGATTGCATCCAAAACTATAATGTGCAACTTGGGGTGTGTTCTTTTCTCCAGTCATGCTCCCATTTCCTCAAAGTTAGAGAGCATTTGTTTTGGAGCATGAGGCAGAAAGCCTGGTGGAAGCATGGCGTATTTTATAATTAAAACACAGCAATGAGATAATTATCAAAAAAATCTGGAAGATCATGGTGATATAGAGAAAAATGCTAACAAGGCTAGATAGGAAGTTTATGCAGACAGTTTTCAACAGATATTTTATATGAAGTAATGTGGTGAAAAAACAAACATTTTCATTTTGAATGTTAAAATCTTTTTTTAATTTGTATTTTGCTGTATATGTAATTGTGTTAATAAGAAATAATGATTTTAAAAAAACAAGAAATCTGTGATACAAAACATGATAAAATGCTAAGCAGTATAAAACAGATAGGAGTCATATCAGGAGTTGTTGTTGTTGTTATTGTTGTTGTTATTATTATTATTATTATACTTTATTTATATAGTGCTGTAGAGTTACAGAGTTGTTTAAATGTGTTTTTTTAAAAATATTTAAATAAAAACCAAAACATTTAGTACATTTGGTATTATTTAGTACAAATAAAAGGAAGCAAACCACAAGTATTACGTATGCGCTTGGGATTATGTGTCCCCAATTTGAATTTATATCTCTTGTTTAAACTCAGGGATTAAGACTAACTTTTATCCTTTCCCTCAACCCAAAACAGAGATTCTTTTAAACGCTGAGCATTTCTACTTGGGTGCCCCTGTGTTCGAAACATACGTGCCGATGGGAAATGTTACCGAAAGAGAAGAACTCTCTGCTCCATTGGGAATGGTGGAGGTGAGGCATGCAATTGGCTGACTTTTGGCAGACACCTTCCAAAAAAAGGACCTAGAGGGGTTCTCTGAAACCTTTGGGACTTTCTTTTCCAGAGCATGGTGTTCCCTGGCTTGGCATTCCCACAAGAGGGCTTTCTAGCAGCCTTGGAGTTTGTGACTCAGGAGTTGCAGCACAGTGTCCAAGTCCGCTTCCGAGTGCACCGCCTGGCACATGAAGAAGGTGAGAGACCATGATGCTACTGGCTAAAACATCTTGTAGTTATCACTGTTGGAGGTCTTCTGGTTTCTTTACCAAGCTATGTAATCACCAAGAGGAGGGATTCGAATCCTGGACTCCTGGAGTCCTTGTCCAACACTGAATCAACTATACCATTCTCAGTTGCCTCTGCTTCAGTTGTCTCTGCCTTATAGCAACCCTATCATAAGACAAGAAATGTGCGATTGCCTTCCTTTTAGACCAAGAAGGTGCCACTTGTCCAAAATCACCCAATAAATTTTGGGTCTTCTCTCCCAGTCCAAAACTCAAACCATTACACCGACCTGGTTCTCAAGAAAGATTTATTCCAATGAGGTTTGCCATTGCCTTCCTGTAAGACTGAGAGTGAATGGCTTGTACCGGTCATCCCACTAGATTTCCATGGCTGAGCAGAGATTCGAACCCTGGTCTCCAGGAGTCCTAGTCCAACATGCAAACCATTACACCCATAAATAATCCCTCTGACAAAACCAGGGGTGATGCATGCCTCTAGAAAGTGCTCAGACAAGGTGGGAATTTTGTTAGGATTATTCGGTTGTGATGGTGTGTTTTCTTCTCTATCCTTAGGTTGCAAAGAAGTTGGCAATGGCACATCTCCATTACTGGCTTCTCAAGAAAATGGGACGTGGCCACAAGTAGACTGTCCAGTTGGGTTCCATTGGTGTCCTCTGACCAACACATGTCTGACCATTGGAGGATGCTGTGATGACTCCGGGGCATGCGCCAACAACTCGGTTGCTGGCACTCCACCACCCATCCCTCACCTCTGCCCAAATGCATTCCCAAATATTGAGCTCAAAGAGTCACTTTTCACTTTACCTCCTGGACCCTCGATGCTGTATCTTGTAAGTGCTGAGCATCTGGCAGAACCAAAGCGCTGCTGGGTTGATTTATCCTAATGCAAAATGTTTGCTTCTTCCTCCACAAAGTTGATCTGGGAATGAAGTACAGAATAGTTAGAGCTGAAGGAAGGAGGTCCTTGTTGTGTCAAACTAGATGATGCGTTGAGCATGGACTGTTCTTTGCTTTTAGTGCTTTTCTAAATGACAACAGATATCTGCCATTGCACATGATTTTCCATATCTTACATTTATGTGTGTTGTGTGCCTTCAAGTCATTTCTGATTTATGATGATTATTATGGGTTTTTTCTTGGCAAGATTTGTTCAGATGTTTACCATTGCTTTTCCCTGAGGCAGAGACCATGTGTCTTGCCCAAGGTTAACCAATGGGTTTCTTGGCCGAACTAGGAATCGAACTCTGATCTGCAGGGTCTTAGTCCAACATTCAAACCATGATGCCAGACTGGCTCTTTATTGTTTATGTATTGCTATGTAATGGGTGAATTTGATTGTTGAAGCATTATAATAATTCTTAAAGCATAGATGATAGAGATGATTATGTTGCTAGAAACTCCCAGAAGACATGCAGAGATTCTGAGAATGGCAGTCCTAAAAGGAACTTTTCCAAACTCAGAAACTGGCCTCTACTCCTCCCTTCTGCATTTATACAGAATAATGTTATGGGATGAAAAGGGGGACCTCTGGATTGGGGCTGAGATCTTAAATCTGTGGCCTCTTTTTTTTCCAGATGCTCTTCAAAAACAAGGACATCTCCATTGGGCCCAATGATACCGTGAGCATCCAGCATGACGCAGGACCCAGCGCTTTCCTCCTTTGCCACCTGAACCAGACACCTTCTTCCCAGATGAACTACTATACCTGGAATTCTTCAAGCTGGGAGTCGGACTTCCCACCAACCCACCACACCGGCGGCAGTTGGCACAACAGCTCCACATGCGAATTCAGGCTGCTCTCTGTCACGGAGGAGACGGTGCCCATCATTAGGGAGGAAAACTCTGGGGTGGCATCTCCTGGCTTTTACGCTGTGAAGGCCGCTGTGGACAATGGCGTCTTCAAGACCAATCTATCCTGCGACTTCTGGGTCGTTTCTCCCGTTTCCGGCCTCCAAGTCATTTACCCTCCTGAACAAGGAGGCAAAATCTACGTGGAAGTCAGCCACACGTGGCTGGTGTTGAAAATCTTTTCCGGAATGAACGGCAGCTCTGGCTGGCAAGGTGGGAACCAGAGCTTCCCCTTTGAGAGGAACTGTCCGCCCTCGGTTGCCACAATGGTGGCTGAGTGTGCCCAGGAGAGCAACGACACGTGGTTCTCGGTCGTCAAACTGGAGGGCATTGGGGAAAACGTGAGCACCGTCGTCTTGTGGGCAGAGAATGCCGTCAGCTCTCAAAACATCACCGTCTTGGTGAAGGCAGAGGAAGCCATCCGAGGGCTCCGTGCAACGCCAGACCCAGAGTCCAGGATCTTGCTCAATAACCGCGTGGTAAGTCATTAAATGTCAAAATGCAACATGGAGTATTTTAGTGTGTGTGTATGTGTGTATGCTTTTGTCCCATTTGGTGTTGTTATGTGCTTTGACTTTGATTACCTATGACTTTGTTATCAACAGCCTTGCAAACTCAGGACAGAAACTCTGGCTTCCTTGCCAAAGTCTATCCATCTGTACTACAATATTCCTCTTTTCCAACTGCCTTCAAGTTTTCCCACTACAAGTTGAGTCTCCCTTATTTGAAATACTTGGGACCAGAAGTGTTTTTGGATTTTGAATTTTTAAAAATTTGGGAATATTTGCCTGTACACTGGGCTCTTGGTATCTGCTGGGGTTTGGCTCCAGTACCCACCATGGATACCAAAATCCATGGATGCTCAAGTCCCATTAAATACAATGGTATCCCTCATATAAAATGTCACAATCAAGCTTTGCTTTTTGGAATTTATATTTTTTGAGGATTTTCAAACCTTGTTTGCTTGAATCAATGGATAAAGAATGTGTGGATACAGAGGGCTGACTGTACATAACGAAGTATCTTGGCAATGAGACCCAAGTCCAAAGCACACAGACATTTTCAAAAAGAATCAGCATGATTTGGGGTAATTTCTGCCTCAAAACTATGCAGAAGGGCCCCCCAAATGCATGGAAAAATGCAATACTATCTTTGGGCAGAAAAGAACAACAATGAGCACATGGGTCCCCTTCTGAAATCATTGCCTGTTGTCTCTGTTCCTTTGCAGACATACATCCCCATGATGGATGCTGGATCAGATGTGACCTTCAGGTGGACAGTGGACGATAAGCCTTCCTTTACTTTCTACAATGAGTTCTTCCACGTTATCTACCAGACGCCGGCTGTGTACAAACTCTCGGTGAGTCAAGCTTAGCCCTCTCTGTGGTGATCTCCATGCAAAAGCAGAAATGGTTGCCAGTTCCCCATCCAGGGAGGATGAGATGTTTGCAGTTTATCTTTGGAAGCTACTCTTTTTTTAAATTTTATTTTTATTGAAGAGCTAAAATACACATATATATTTACATTTTCACATTACAATATTGTCACATTTCTTCACTTCCACCCCCTCCTTTCCCTCACATATCATTCTTTACCATCCTAGATGTCTCTTACACACATCTTCTCATATATCTTATTCAGCTCTCTTCATTGTTCCTCCTTCGTTATCTGTTCCTTAGAACCATCTCAGTCTTTTCTATTTCTTATCATATACTAAGAAATATCTCATCTTTGAGAGTGTACATCTAAATTTTTTCCCTCCTGAACATTTCTTTCCATTTTACATTTTCCAAACATAATAACCATACATGCGTCAACCTTATATCTATAGTTTTCCCTTTATACTAGTTTCCATGTGTCCCTTTCAATATCATATTTTTAATTTAATTTTTAACTGTTGTTTTGTTTATATTTATACTTTCCATCTTTTTTCACAAAATTCAATAAAGGGTTTCCAACTTAAGTTATCTTCCTCATATACTTCTTTCCGCAATTTTGTCAGGTTGTCCATATCTATAACCTCGGCGGACTTTATTAACCATTCATCTATTGTTGGAACTTCATTATCTTTCCATCTCTTTGCAATAATTATTCTCGCTGTAGAAATTAAATATTTGTTTCAGTTTCTTTCTTGCATTCAATTTCTCTACAATATTCAACAAGCACAATTCTGTCCTTAGTTCCATCTTAATTTCCAGTATATCTTGTATTATTTTGTGGACTTCTATCCAAAAATTTTTAATCCGTGGACAGGTCCACCACATATGATAATAGGATCCTATATCATCATTACATTTCCAACATCTGTCATTTTTACCTTTACTCATTTTCGCTAATTTTTCATCTATAAAACATTGCCATCTATAAAACATTTTCACAAAATTTTCTTTGATATCTACACAAGATGTAAATTTCAAATCTTTTCCCCATGCCCTTTCCCAATGTGTTAATGAAATATTTCGTGTTATGTTTCTTGCCCATTGGATCATATTACCTTTAATTGTCTCTGTAGCCTCTAGTTGTAACTTCAAACAAACCTTATACAATTTTGAGATTAGTCCATTTTCCCCTCTTTCCCAGAGTTTGTCCAATTCTGTTTTTATTTGTGTTATTTCCTCTTGTTTCATATCCATCTTAAATCTACTTTTCAGTTGATGGTATGGAAACCAACTTATGTTTATTCCTTCCGCCCTTAATTCCTCTGGCTTTTCATGCATATTTTTTGATTTTCCGTATAGATTATATCCTTATATTTTAACCATTTCTTTTCATAAGCTTCAGTTCTACTGGAGATAGCTTTTTGAGGTGATACCCAATCAGGAATCTGTGTATATATTTTCTTTTTGTATAGCCTCCATACTCTCAACAGGGATCTTCTAATTATACTTTCATTGAATTGTCTGTTTTTTTCTATTTTTCCGTACCAAAGGTATCCATAGACATTGTTGAAACCCTCCAGATCTAACAATTGTTTATTCTCTAATTGTACCCATTCTTGAATCCATTCCATACAACATGCATCATAGTACGTTTTTAAATCCGGCATCATTAATCCACCTCTTTCCTTACTATCAATTAAGGGATTCCATTTTAGTCTCGCTTTCCTTCCTCTCCATATAAACTTGGCCAAATCCTGTCTCCATTTTACAAAGCTTGAGTCATTTAAGATTATCGGTAAATTTTGAAAAATAAAAAGGATCTTTGGTATTATATTCATCTTAATTAATGCTATCTTCCCTAGGAAGGAAAGCCTTAAATTTGCCCACTTATTTAATTTCATTTTTATTTCTCTCCAGCTCGTTTCGTAATTATTTTTAAATAAGTCAGCTGTTCTTTTTGTTAACGTTATGCCTAAATATTTAATATTTTTCTCTATTTGTATTTCTGATATTTTTTGAAGTTGTTCTTGTCTTTGCTTTGTCATATTGAATATCATGAGTACAGACTTATTTTTATTAATCTCTAACCCTGCGCATGAACCATATTCGCCTATTATTTCAGAAATTCTTGGTATTCCCTGTATAGGATCCTCAGTTATCAGAACCATATCATCTGCATAGGCCCGAATTTTAAATTCTTGTTCCCTTATTTTAGCCCCTTTAATTTGGCTGTTTTCTCTTATATTGTTGCATAGTATCTCGAAACACATTATAAATAAAAGCAGAGATAGTGGGCAGCCCTGTCTAGTTCCTTTATTAATTTAAAAAGCTTCTGTTTTGACCCCATTTATAATTATACTTGCTCTCTGATTAGTGTATAGTTTCTCTATCCAATTTATTATATTTCCCCCATGTCCAAATTCTTTATTAACTGTATTATAAATTGTCAATTCACCCGATCAAACGCCTTCTCGGCGTCTAAGAAAACCATTGCTGCCTCCTTCCCTGGGTTCTTGTCATAGTATTCTATTAAATTTATCACTGTTCTCATGTTTTGTTTAATATGTCTTTCTTGTAAAAATCCACTTTGGTCCTCTTAACTCCAACTTAAAGGCAACCCATAGAGTTTTCTTGACCAGATTTCTTTGGAGGAGGTTTGCCATGGCCTTTCTCTGAGGCTGAGAGTATGAAGGTTATCGCACGGGGGCAAAACCGTCCCCCGATGTGTTCTAACAAGCACAAGCGCGGGCGCGCACGGAGCGTGATGGGAACCCGATAGGGCCCAGAACGCTAGTTTACCGCACGGTGGAATGCCGCCGCTGCCGCCGGCGTTCCCATCAGGTTCCCGATGTGTTCCAGGAGGCGCCATTTCTGGGAACAGTTTCAAAAGCGTTAGAACACATCGGGGGACAGTTTTTCCCCCATGTGATAACCTTCTATATTATTTATCCAAGGTCATCCAGTGGGTTTCCAGGACTGAGTGTAGATTTGAACCAAAGGCTGCATCCTCACTGCAGAAATAATCCAGATCAACACCCCTTCAACTACCATGGCTTAATCCAGCGAATTATAGTTTGCCACTATTTCAGCCACCCATGTGAACAATTTTGGGTTTTGCCATATTTCGGATTTTGGAATTCTGGATAAGGCAGACTAAGTCTGCATCTCCTTTTTTGCTGCAACAGTCTTAATATGGCTATCTCTTGAAATAATGTCAAGGTGCTTGCCGCCAACTCTTTCTTGTCGTATTGGTTCAGCAATGTGCCAGATGTGTTTTTTGGTGTCCTGTGCAGCTCACCGCCTCCAACCATGTCAGCAATGTTACGGTGGACTACAACATCACCGTGGAGAAGATGAACAGGATGAAGGACCTCGTGGTCTCTGAGATCCCTCCGCGTGTCCCACAGAACAGCACCGTGGAACTGGCGGCGACCGTTTTGGTGGATTCGGCAGTGGAGGCCACGTTCATGTGAGTCCTCCCTTGGTCTGGACTTGGGATTTTCTTTTAAAGAATTGTGTGATTCGCATTTAAAATTTAAAAACATTTTTAGTTGCAGATATCAAAGCAATTGCACATACAAAATCAGGTACTAGCTGCAACTATGGTCATCCTTCTGCATTTGAGCTCTTTGAGCTCAATATTTGCAGATGACTGTATTTGCTGCTTCCTCAACTCCTGTTTTATGTGTGATCCAAAAAATGTTATCTCTAGCATTGGAAGGTCCTCCAACCTCTGCTGGACATTGACCATAGACTTGTGCTGGAGGACCTAGAAATGCCTAGAGAAAGCACTTATCTAGGCATTTGTAGGCCTTCCAGTACATTCTATGGTCAATGCCTGGTGGAAGTTGACTATAGACTTGTGCTGGAGGACCTAGAAATGCCTAGAAAGAATACTTTTCTAGGCATTTGTAGGTCCCCTAATGTATTCTATGGTCAATGTATAGTGGAAAGTGACCATAGAGTCATGCTGGAGGACCTAGATATGCCTAGAGAAGTGTTCACTCAGATAAAATAAAATAGTGGGCTTATATTTGTGTTTTTTACACTTTCGCAATGATCCTATGCCCCAACCCCTGCAAAAATTCAGGGTCGATTGTAATTCAGTAGAATAATCCAAAGACATACAGATTCGCAGTCTAAGCATTAATTCTTTCTGATATTCCTTGTGACGTACAAATTACAAATCGCTTACAAAGTTTGTAGTTACTTGGTTTGGAATATGAACTTGCCCAGATCAGGATGCTTGGATATATTACAAACCAAATGCAATTTCTCTGATTTTTCTACCGCTTGTAATGAAAATAAGATTCTGCACATCCCGCTGTGCCTTAAGCTTAAGTCTATTTTTAGCTTGCTAAACCAAGCTCAGAATCAGAATTCACCAAGAGGTGGTTTTTAAGGCTCCAGGGGACTTTGAGGAAGCTCAGCGGGAATAATTCCACACCTTGAGAAACGGAGCTACAAAAAACATGTTTTTATCTGGCCAGACAGTGGGAAACTCCCTAATCCAAATGAATTTCAGTTTAAGCTGTCTTGATAAGTCATCCCTCCAGGGAACCTTCCCTTTCCCCTTGACTTTTCAAACTTAAGGTGATAACAAGAAACCGTCTTAAAGCCTCCATGTGAAATGCAAAGTAGATGATGATTACAATATTTAAGCTATACGTTTAGGAGGAAATATCAAAGGAGGAGGAAGAAAACACCAAGAGTTGCATGCAAAAAATTATCTTTCATTATTGCTGCTGTAATAGGGAAAGGGTCTCGATTTGATAGCTTTGATAAATTAAATCAATTAAGCAAAAAGTAACCATGCAGTCCAGGAACGGAAATAAAATTCAGGGTTTAGCAGTTGTGGTATTAGATTAACCAAATGTCGCAAATGCATCCAGCTTTCATTAGATGGTTCAAAATTTGGCCGGAATGGAGGAGTATCCATTTTGCAAGACAGTCTTCCTAGAGTTATTGTTCAAAGATATAGCCATGTTAGTCTTAAAGTCAGTAGCGCCTTTGAGACTAACTGAAAGAATGAAGTTGGCAGCATGAGCTTTTGTAGACTTAAGTCTGCTTCCCAAATGCATCTGAAGAAGTAGACTGAAGTCTACAAAAGCTCACTTCTTTCTTTAGTTAGTCTCAAAGGTGGCTCAGGATATCTCTACATACTAGAGTTATTGTTATTGTGTGCCTTCATTACATTTCTCACTTATGGTAACACTAAGGGGGTTTCTTGGCAGAATTTGTTGAGAGCGGGTTTGCCTTTTGCTTTCCTTTGAGGCTGAGAGTGTGCAACTTGCCCAAAGTCACCCAGTAGGTTTCCATGATGAATGGGGATTTGAACACAGGTTTCCCAGTGTCTTAGTCCAACACATTGGCCCTCACCTGTCTAGAGAGAGAATGGGTAATGTATCTGGCTAGTTTTGTGAACGATTTACTTCTCCATTCCCCCAAATTTTGTGATTTTGAGCCCAAAGAGGTAGTCTGGGGAACTCAACAGCTTTTGTGACATTTTGTTGATCAAGGTGTTCCTCAACTCTGGGCTTTAATAAATATGCTTAACATCCCCTTTGTGTGGTGGGTCCATTCCATCTCCCAACTACAGCTTCTCTACCTGTCACATGTAATAATAATAATAATAATAATAATAATAATAATAATAATAATAATAATAAATTTTATTTGTATTTCCCGCCTCTCCCTGCGGATCGAGGCAGGATTACAGCAAAGAATAAAAACCACAATACAATACAAAATACAGTATTATGTAAAAATACAGTCAGTAAAACAACAGCAATATCACCAGTGAAGAACACTGGTGCGTTAAAGGGACAAACCCCAATCTGACTGGTTGCTGACCTCAAGTTTGGAAAACTCAGCAAGATGCTTGCTGCCGTATCAGGACAAATCTACAGAGCAAATACTGTAGATTAAATTGGGAAATTTGCAGGATAAGATAGTAGACATATGATGTTTCTTGTCATCTAGATGACAACTGACCCATGTATCTCATTGCTCTCTGCTCTCCAGGTGGGACTTTGGGGATGGCGACCATATTTTTTCCCAGTTTAAACCTCCCTATAACGACTCTTTCCTTGTGCCTGATCCCACCGTCCACCAGGTTGTCCTTGGACATAATGTGTCACATACCTACCAAGAACCAGGTAAGGAAATATTTGAGTGTTTGGGACCAAGTTGTACACAAAGGTGGGATACAGACCGCCCCTTTGAAGCAGCCTTTTGGATAAGGGAGACTCAACCTGTAGAATGAATAAACTAAGACAACTAAAGACAAGCTATTCACATATTTACTGCTCCCAGCATGATTTATTTATCTATTTATTTATTGAATTTATACCCCACCTTTTTCTCAGGATGGGAGAAATCATTTTTAAAAGCTATCTAAGAGGAAGATTTTTCTGTAAGACTGTGTGTAGCATAGGCTCATTACAATTCTTGGTCTTGATTTTCTTTTTTCAGTTCTTTTAAAAGAGATTAATTCATGTGTTATGTCTGCTTGACGCTATGGCGAACTAGTGGAGACAAAATAATTTTCTCTGTTTTACTAATGATGATATATTCTGTTTTTATTGTTGTTGTCTAGCCTACTCTTCAAACTGGTAAAATCAAAAAGGTTCCTCATAGTTCAGGACCTTGTAGCTCAATTTGTACCCAATGCGCAGACAAAACATGTCTTGCACTTGTCATGTATTTTTATTTATTTATTTATGTAGTTGTTTAATTTCTGTTCCCCAGCATTGGACCCAAGTGGTAACATGTAAATGGATATACAGTACTGGTTAGTTATTACCATGAGGAAGTCTTCTAGTGAGTTTAGGATCCGGCATTATATATATTAATGGGGGTAAACATGAACGATCCAGAACATTTGGGATGTGTATACTTCATGAATGGCCATTTCTTTTCTCTTCCCCATCTTCATTTTCCGTGCAGGTGAATATATCCTGACAATTGTAGTCTCCAATGAATTTGAGAACCTGACCTATTCAGTCCCTGTCCACATCTACACATACCTGATGAATCTGACTATGGAAACAGATACAGATGTTTTGGTTGTGGGCCGTCCTGTCACTTTTGAAGCTCAGCCTCTGCCATCTAACTATGGAGTCTCCTACCTCTGGGATTTTGGGGATGACTCTGTGGTATATGTGCAAAGCCAGTCAACAGTAGTTCATACTTACAACACCAAAGGGATATACAATGTTAGTCTCAGAGCCAACAACACCATTAGCACCATAGAGACATCCCAGTGCTACCGTGTTTTTGAAGAGATTACAGGGTTGCAGGTGACTGTGGATGAGGCGATAGAGGTGCGCATGCCGGTAGAGATCGGTGCATCTGTGGAAACGGGGGATAACATCACCTGGATATTCGACATGGGCGATGGAACTGTTGTGCAGACCTCGGAGGCGTCCGTGAATCACAGCTATTTGAAAGAGATGAACGGCACAATAAACGTAACGGCAATAAATCCGGTAAACTTGGTTTCCCGAGCCGTGCCTGTTCAGGTGTTTTTGCTGATGGTCCTCAAGATTGAACCTTCTGCTTGTATCCGAGAACACCCCAATGTACAACTCACTGCCTTCGTCTCTGGTAACCCCGATGACTACTTTTTCGACTGGACGTTTGGGGACGGTTCATCCAATGTCTCTATGTACGGGGATCCGACAGTGATGCACAACTTCACCCGCAGTGGCATCTTCTCCCTCTCGCTGGTCCTCTCAAGCAAGGTCAACAAAGCACAGTATTACACAGAGGTTTGTGTGGAGCCAGAGATCACCAACGTCACACTGTTTGCCAGGCCTCATTTTGTGAGGCTAGGCAACGAGAGCAAGTTCCAAGTCACAGCCTTGCCGCCGTACCCCTACCGTTATCATTGGGACTTCGGGGCAAATGACTCTGCTAGGTTTGGTGGCACAGAAGTTAGCTATACTTACAAAACACCAGGTGTCTACTTAGTAGTAGTGACTGTCTGCAATAACGTCTCTTTCAACAACGACTCGGCTTTAGTGGAAGTCCAAGAACCGGTCGGAGTAGCCAAGATTGAGTCCAATGCCTCAAAGGTTTTAGAGGTGAACCAAGTCTATCTGTTCTCTGCCAATGTTAGCGGGAACAAAGTTAGTTATCTGTGGGACTTTGGAGACGGCATGACCCAGCTGGGAAAGTTCATCACCCACTCCTACAATAAGAGTGGCACCTATGCCATCAGCTTGACGGGTTGGAACGAGGTGAGTTTCCGCGAAGCGAGGCTCAATGTCACGGTCAAGCAGCGCCTCCAGGGCTTGAGTATCAATGCCAGCCGAACAGTGGTGCCTCTGAATGGTTCTGTGAGCTTCACGGCTACCCTCCTGGCTGGCACTGCCATCCGGTACTCATGGATCTTGTGTGACCGGTGCACTCCCATCCCAGGCTTCTCCACCATCTCATACACTTTCCGTTCCATTGGGACGTTCAATGTCATCGTGACTGCCGAGAACGAGATTGGCTGTTTGCAAGACAGCATCTTCATCTACGTCTTGCAGCAGATCGAAGGGCTGCAGATTGTTGGCAGTGACCTCCTTGACGACACTTACTTCCCCACCAACAAGACACTGCAGCTCCAAGCAGCGGTGAGAGATGGGACGAACATCTCTTACAGTTGGGTGGTCCTGAAAGAGAACCACTCTGTGCAAACATTTACTGGGAAGACTTTCTCCTTGGTCATTCTGGAAGCAGGTGTCTATGTTATCCAACTGAAAGCCACAAACATGCTGGGAAGCTTAGCTGTTAACAAGACAGTGGAGTTCATTGAGCAAGTGGGTGTCTTAAAGCTGGCGGCTTCTCCCAACCCAGCTGCTGTCAATGCTTCTGTCAACATAAGCACCACCATCACCACTGGGACAGGACTGGAATACATGTGGTACCTAGAAGATGGAGTCCCCCTCATCACGGCCTCCCCCATGATCATGTACTGTTTCCAAAGACCTGGTGCCAAAGTGGTCACTGTTGAAGCAGAAAACAAGTTGGGCTCTACCAATGCGACGCTCGTGGTCTATGTACAGGTGCCAGTCATGGGCCTGCAGATCAAGACCATAAGACCAAACTGTACTTACATTGAGTCAGGCTCGGTCGTGAATTTCTCTGGAGAGCTTGAAAGTGGTTCTGATGTGGCTTGGGTGTGGAAGATGCCAAACGGAACCATAACCGGACAGAGAGTAGCCCTAACGTTCCCTACTCCTGGATTCTTCTCTATCTGTCTCAATGCTTCCAATGATATCAGTTGGGAAAGGGCTTGCCACAACCTGACAGTGCAAGATCCAGTTCGGGACCTGAGACTTCGGGTGAGCAAGGAGGTGCTGGAGCCTGGCGAAGAGGCCTCCTTTGTTATCGAAATGTCTTCCGGTTCCTCTGTGAGTTACCAGGTGAGTGTTGGAGGAAACCGCTCAGTAGCCCTCAATGCCTCAAGGTTCACCCACACATTCTCCCAAGTGGGAGATTACGTCGTCCAGGTGACAGCAGAGAACCACGTCAGCATGGTCCATGCAGAGGTCCTCATTGTGGTGCTGGAGGCCATCCGTGGCTTGCGGGTTGTAGACTGCTGTGAGCGAGGCACTCCCACTGGGGTGGAAAGGCATTTCACAGCTGAAATTGAGACTGGCTCACGGGTGTCTTATTTGTGGCAACTTACCTTGGAGGAAGATGGGGGGCATTCCCAGGTGGCTGTCTTAGAAGGACCAAGCATCTCTTACACACCAGAGGTTGCAGGACAGCTAGACGTCCATCTCCATGCTTCCAACCTCTTGAGCAGCCTGAATCTAACCATCGTGATTCAAGTCCAAGACCTCATCACACAGCTCTCCCTCCTGCCAGTCAAACCCTTTGCCAACCGAACAACTTTGTTCGAAGCATCTGTGCAGCCCAGCGCTCGGCAGGTTGTCTTCTGGTGGCACTTTGGGGATGGTTCCCCAGTTCAGAGGACTGATGTGGCCTCTGCCAGCCACACCTACCAGAAGCCTGGGGATTATATGGTGCAGGTGAATGCCACCAATCTCATCAGCTTCTCCTTCATCCACATGACGGTCACGGTTCAAGTGCTGGAATGCGAGGAGCCAGAGGCTGAGCTCGCCTTACCTGCTCAGGTGGTCATGAAGCGGTCGCAGAAGAACTACCTAGAAGCACAGATCGACTTGCGGGGCTGTGTCAGGTATAAAACGGCTTACCAGTGGGAGATCTATAGAGCTCCAAGTTGTCTGCAGCTGGGTGGCTCTCACAAAGTCCAGCTTCAAAATGTAGATGTCAACCGGCCTCAGTTGGTCATCCCCAAACTTGCCCTGGACCTCGGCAACTACTGCTTCAAATTCCTGGTCTCTTTTGGAGATACTCCACTGGCCAAGAGTACTTTTGCCAATGTGACTATCCTGCCCAACAAACTGGTGCCTATCATTGACGGGGGATCCTACCGTGTGTGGTCCAGCACCCGAGATTTGGCCTTGGATGGGGAGAAGTCCTACGACCCTAACTTGGAAGACTGGGAACAGACGCCATTGCACTACAACTGGTCGTGCGTGTCCTCCTCCAAAGTAAGTGAACCTGGGTGTTCCTTGGGGGACAGAAAGCAGGGCCCAGACTTTCACTTTGGCATCTGATCTCAGAAGAGGGAGTCACTGTCATAATAAAAAGCAGAAGTCTGTGAGTCCAAATATAGTGCCAGTCCATGGAACACTGGAATTAATTAATTCCTGAGAGGCAGTGGTGGCATCCCCATGGTCTCTTGCTCTCAAGGTGTTCTCCTCTTCTGGGAAGCAAAGCAATGTGTGCCCAACTAGCTGACCTCATCTCCTAAATTAGATTGTCATGACATGTATGGAGAAGGGGGCATCCCATCAGCCCAATCAGTTTCTGCACATGGAATTTGGTGTGTGTGGGGGGGGGGGAGACACCATTTCGTCCTTTGGCTCAGGTGGCAAAATATCTTGGAATGGTCCTAGCCATCAGCAAGTGACAGCCCACATCTCTAGGTCAAGGTACATAAATTGTGGCCCACAGGCTCATCCGGACAATAATTCCCAAGGTAGCCTCATTTAATGTCATAGTCCTCTTTGTTGGGTATCTTGGGAGCTCCAGTTTAGGTGAGGGGATTAGACTTCTCTATCTAAGAATGCCAAGTCCCTCCCAAAACTGTCCATCTCAGGATTCCATATCATGGAGCCATGGCAGTTGAAGTGGTACTAAATGGCTATAACTGCATAGCATGTATAGACTTTATGGTTCTATCAATGCAGCCTCACATATTACATTAGCCTATATCATGTGAGCTTGTGATGCACAACGATCCTGAAATGCTTTTCCAAAACTACAAGGTGAGAGGAGGCGACTGAATTCAGACACCTTGACACACTCCAACTCAAAATGGGGGCTTTGGTCTTGCAGGGCAGGAGGGTCTTGCTTCCTCTAAAGGCCAGTGTTGAATGTTGTCCCTGTCTTTTCCTTCACTCCCCCTTTTTCCTCCTCTTCTTCCTCCGCCTTTGTTGCAGAGCTCCTCGTCCAAGTGCGCTCTGAACTTCAGTGCCATGGGAGGAGTAGTGACCGTCTCCAGAGCCATATTGGAAGCAGATGTGGAGTATACGTTCGCCCTCTCCGTCTGGAAGGCAGGGATGAGCCCTGAGTCTACGAATCAAACGGTTGGCATCTTGAAGAGTCCTTCCCACCCTATCTTTTCTGCCAAACAATCCCTTGTGGATGATGGCATCTCATGTCCCTGTGGTTTCTAACTTATGGCAACCCTATCACAGGTTTTTGGGAGGCTGAGAGTGTATGGCTAACCACAAAGTCACCCAGTAGGTTTCCAAGGCCAAGCAGAGAATTGAACCCTGGTCTCCAGAGTCTGTTTAAATTATAAAAAACCATTCTAATTTTCCATCTGTGCCTATAAGTCAGCTCATGATATTTTATACAAATAAATTCCCCCTTTTTTCGGAGAAGTCTTTGCCATAAGCTGCTTCTTCCTTTTCCTTTCCTTCACTGCTCGGAGAGCTTTTTTCCTCCCCGTGAAAATGCCTTTTGATGAGCCTAAAAAACAAAGTGAGCCCTTTGCATGCCAAGAAACCTTATGGTTTCTATCACCGGTCTGCTTCAGGAGACACTTGGCAGCAAGTAAAGAGACGTAGTTCGTCTGCAGAGTGGAAACTATGACCGCCTTGATCTCTCTCTTTCCCTTTCTCTCCCCCTCCTCCTCCTTCCCTCCTTCTTCTTCTTTTTCTTTTTGGAAACAGGAGGCTGGAAGGAAAGGGTGGGGAAAAAAGGAACCCAAGTCAAATTGATAGTCTTTCAAGGACATTCCGTACTATCTCGCTCGCAGACATGAATGCAAAACAATGATTTTACTGTCCCCGGGAATTTGCAGAAGGCTGGAGGAACAGACTGAGATTTCAGCCTGAGCTGCAAATAACTTTTTTGTTTGGTCTCTTTTAAAAGTCTGCCACGTTATACAGCACCTTGTGTGTCTGTGTGTGTGCCTTCAAGTCGCCTGTCAATTTATAGGGACCCCATGAATTTCATAGGATTTTCTTAGCCAAGGGAGAATCCTCAGAGGTGGTATTACCAGTTCATACTCCTGTGAAAAATAGCTATTAAGGCCAAGGAAGATCTAGATGGCTGGGAATTCGTCCTGAAGATAATTTTACCGCAGTATCCAGAAAGAAATTTGGGGTGGTTAGCGTTTAACAGTCTGGTTATCTGGAACCAGAGTATTAACCAGGCTTGATCCTGCTTAGTTTCTAAGATCACTCAGGATCTGGTGCCTGCAGGGCGTTTAGGGACTGTCCATAAGCCTCAGGATTTTGCAGGAATTATACTTGTACAGTATTTAGGATTTTTAAAAAACTCATATGGTGTACCTAATGTTTTGGGATCCACTCACACTACATTAATTGTTGAATTCTGGGTGAGGCACTAGACCTCTCTATTTCTAAATGCCTCTCTCAAAGCCGGAATTCCCAGGAGTCTACAGGATGTTTCCAAGGCAGTTAAAATGCAATCATATCACAATCATTGCTGATGTGAAAAGGCCCCTGGTTTATTTCTTGTGAATTTCCAGGACTAGCCACAACATTTTATACCCAGAGCAACACAACATTTTAAACCCAGGGGTGGGACTTTTCCCTGGCCCAGGAATTTCTGATACAAGCGGCGATAACTTTGCACATCTGTATCCATTCCCTTGATTCCTTCTGTACTTCTAGGTGGTCCTTTAAAAGAAGAAGATTTTATTGAAATATAATCAAGAAACAATGCATCTCCGTTCCGGTACAATGAGGCATATTGAGCAGATGTTTCCTCTCTAGCCAAATGAGAAATCTCCAGTTGACATGACAGAGTGTAGTATTCTAACAGAGTATCTTTCTAATAATAGTGTGCAAATTATTATTGTTGTTATGTGCCTTCAAGTCATTTCTGACTCATGGTGACTCAAAGGTGAAGCTATCATGGGTTTTTCTTGGAAAGATTTCTTCGGAGGAGGTTTGCCATTGCCATCCTGTAAAGCTGAGAGAGCGTGACTTTGTCCAAGGTTATCCAATGGGTTTCCATGGCTGCGTTGGGATTCGAACCCTAGTCTCCCAGTGTCCTAGTCCAGTGCTCAAAATGCTGCACCTTGGTCATTCTTTGGTCTGGTTTAAATATAGTATCCACAAAGGATATGTTCCCAGACTTAGCAAAAAATCGCAGAAAATAGTGAACCCTATATTTCTGGTGGATGCTGACCATAGAGTTGCATTCCAGATATCTAACGAGGTGGTCTCTCTAGACACCTGGAGGTCCTCCAGCCTGACTCTATGGTCACCTAAGTTGACCACAGAATCGCGTTGGAGAACTTCCAGATGCCTAGAGAGACATTCTCTCTCAGATATGAGTACGTAAAACTGGTTCCCGGACCCATGGATACTGGGGTCATACTGTATATTGAGCTGAGCTGGGAACTGAACCCTGGTCTCTGGAGTCATAGTCCAGTGGTGAAGCCCTACACAAAGCCAATACTGTGCAGAAACACTCATTTTCTCCCACAGTCAGGAGGACACACAGAAATTAATTGTCCTTGTACATTTGGGCGAAATGATGATAGAAGTGCATCCCTGTTTCTGAATGTTTACTTCCGTCTCCTTCTCCTTGGTCTAGGTTTTGCTGAAGAAAGGAACTGTCCCCATTGTATCCTTGGAGTGCATCTCCTGCAAAGCCCAGTCTGTCTATGCAGTCAGCCGGAGCTCCTATGTTTATCTGGAGGGAACCTGCCTGAATTGCCAGAATAACTCCAAACTGGGGGTAAGATGGCTCTTGATGGATGATGGTTCTGGATGACAACAGAGAGGAGGAATCTAGAATCTATTCTTTTGTTTTGGTTGCTTTTGTGAGCAGAAGTCATATCAGATGGCACCACAAAGATGCTCCTTGCCTTATCAATTGCATTGACTTATCCATGGCTGATAAGAATGCATCAACTTATCCATGGGTTATATAAAAATCCATAATTTGTGACTATTGGTTACATATTTGGGGGGGGGGGGGGGAAAAATGGAGGATTAACAAAAATTGGATGCAATAAATTTAAATTAATAAATTATTAAAGATGTTAACAACAAGAAAAAGAAAACAGAGAAATAAAAAAGGAGATGAAAAATGATAAGAATAAAATTAAGGAGATGAATTGGATTGATATTAAAAAAGGACAATATGGTCAATGTGAAATTAAGTTTCATAAAGAAGAAGAGGGGAAGTCAAGGAAGTATCATGCTAATACAAGAATCGAACTTAGATGTTTTCTTTTTTTATTTTTCATTAGTAGTAATATCACTAATTATAAGTTCAGACATTGAGTGTATGTATATGTGTATATAAAAATAACTGGTATTATGAATAGATAATGGAATATTAAGTTATAAAAAGAAAGTATTCCTCTGAAGCCAACCGGCTAATCAACCTTGCTGAACATTCTGGCACTTTCTTGGGTCTCCCTGGATTCTGTCCTGAAATACATGCAATATTTCATTCTTGTGTTCGATGAGGAAGGCCAGTGTGTCCGGCTACGACTTCTAAATTGCATATTTCCTCTTGCTCTCAATGCAGAGGTGGGCAGCACACAGCTTCAAGAACAAGACCCTGGTTTTGGACAGAAGCACCACCTCGACGGGCGACATGGGCATGAACCTGGTCTTGAGACCATGGGCACTGAAGGACGGCGAGGGCTATACCTTCACGCTCCACATCACCGATCTGACCACAGGAGAGGAAGGATATGCTTCCATGGACCTCTTTCCAAACCAACCTCCCTTTGGGGGATCCTGCTGGTTGTCCCCAATGGGTCCGGTACAAGCTTTGACCACAAAGATCCATTTTGAATGCACAGGTGAGGACGACTTACATGGGGATGCCCAACATTGGTCTTGGGAACAGATTTTGTCTGGTTTGACAGGTTCCTAAAGAAAAGGCAGCTGACATTTTATCTCTTGAGGGCTTTTCTGAAAATGAAGTTTTTCTTTTGGGGGGGGTGCATTCCTGTGGTGTTTTAAGTGGTGTTTCTGGGAAAGACTAGGCTCTCCCTTGACTTTGCTTAGTTCAGAGCAAAGTTGGGTTAGGGGCCAAAAACTGCGGCATCTCCCTAGAAATAGCTGTACATTGTGAGCATCGATTTTGAGGTGAGTTCTGCATTTCCCCCCAGTGTAGACAAACCCTGGGTTTCTACATCTCTGATGCAGCATGATAAGAGAGGCTGCATTTGGGATTGGATAGATGCTTGGACTGGGGAGACCTGTGAATAGTCTGCAAACCCAGCCAAAATGTCTGCAAACAAGGCTGCCATAATACAAGCATCTTTGTTTTGGTCTGTTTGGGAGAAAAAAATCTCAACACAATAACAGGAATGTCTTGCATGTTCTTTTTTTTCTCCTAAAGCCTTTGGTTTTCTCTGCTCTTGAAGAAAGGGTGTTGTATTCCATGTTAAGTGTTTGTATACAACCATCAAATATTATTGTGATTCAGTAGCAAACACACTGTTATGCCTCTTCTAGAAGATCCACCAAGACAGGTGTGCAGATATGAGAGGGAGGCAAAAGGATGAAATTTTTTATCTGTCCCCAAATTTCCAGCATTATAGCGACTTAAAACGTCAGTTGAGCATTTAGAAATTGAGGCTAGGCATCCAAATAAAAATGAGAAAGCCAAAGGAATGTGAATACAAGAAGAATTCTAGCTGTGAATGATTTTAATTGTGTCACTCTCTGCGATGCTAGAAATTTGGAACTGAAGGAAACTATTTTTCAGGGTGGGAGGATTCTTATTTGGAAAGCAATGTTCTCATTCTCTTCCGCAACACAACAACCTCCAGACTTGGGTGCAACTCCATCCATTACTTTCAGATTTCATACCTGAGCAATGTGTTTCTGGAAAGGAGGAGTAGAATTGTGCAATGGGTGGGTGGATTTGTCTTTTCTCTCCAGTGATTCCGCCAAAATGCAGGTGTCCTAACGGACTGTGTGTTTGTTTGTTGGAAAGGCTGGCGGGATACAGAGAACGAAGGCACCCCCTTGGTGTACATCCTCCTGTCCACTCGCTGCCGGATCGGCCATTGCGAAGAGTTCTGGGTGTACAAAGGCAGCCACTCGGAGCACGCAGCCTTCCTGCCGCCCGGCTTCCAGGAGAGCGGATCCCTGGTGTCAGTGTCGGTCCTGGTGCAGGACCAGCTGGGAGCCACCGTTGTGGCCTTCAACAGGTAAAGGGCTTTCCTTCTCCAGGGGAAGGAAGGAACCGGGATGATCACCTGAGTTTTGCAAGCTTTCCATGCAAATATTTGCAAGAATCTGGGGAGTTCTGCAAATTCCACCTTGAGCTTTCCATTCAAATATTTGCAAAACTTGTCCAATTCCTTTCCGGATGCTCAGAGGGATTGCAGTTAGCCCTGCTCCCTGCTCAGCCATGCAAACCCACTGAGGAACCTTGGACAACTCACAATCTCTCAGCCTCAGAGGAAGGCAATAACAAATTACCTCTGAAGAAATCAAACCAAGAAAACCTTTTATTTTATTTTTTTGGAACTAAGCTGGTGCATTTTTCTGAGTGATGGACTAAGACTCTGAGTGACCAAGATCTGAATCCCTATTCAGCCATTCAAACCCACAGGGGACCCTTGGACAAGCCACACACTCTTAGCCTCAGAGGAAGGAAAGGGCAAACCTCTTCAGAATAAAACCTAGGAGAGAGTTTTCATAAACTGCAATTGTCTTGAAGGCATATAACTACCGCAATCAAGGTTCTGAACCCTGACCCCCAACAATAGGTTCATTTCCTTGGATAACGCTTTTAAAATTCAGATTAAAGTCCAGTGTGGACTCACTGCCTTTCCTTGCCAACAAGGGAGCCACTGGCCACCAGCGGTTGCTCCATCCAGTGACCAGAAGCCGTTTCTCTTCCCCATCTGCCAAGAAAATGGTTGACTTGTTTCTGACGATTTACAACTCCTTTGAGAGAGTGCGTCATTTTGGGTGACAGGTAGAAGATCGATACTCTCAGCAAGCTGTTCTTGGGTTGTAAATCAGGGAGGAGGCCTTGGGCCCAGCCTGTTCCGGCTCAAGAAAGAAAATAATTTGGTGTCCTGTTCTCATTGGTAACAAACAGCTGCCGGGTGATGAATGTATGGCATTTGGTGACAAATGGAAAATGCAGGGATGGGCCATTTATTTTGCATTTGCTCTTCTTCCTTGAGAGTGATTTCATTCTAGGAGGATGTTAGGGAACTGATTAAAATCAAGGAGCTTTGTTGATCGGTAGCCACAAGGCTTTAGCACAAAGCAGGAGGTGTGAATGGCGAAGGGTGTCAGATCAGAACAACTCAGAAAATAGCAAGCTAGAGAGCAAAAGGTGCCGAACATTGTGCAGAAAGTGGACCCCATTGGGACTTTTTAGATCCAGCTTCAATAGAGTCCCACCACTGACATTGCAGTAAGGTGCCCAGACATGTAATCCTTTTCCAGGACCAGTCCTACATTCCAACCTTCTGTCCAGGAGGAATTCCAAAATGTCCTCCATTTTGAGCCTAAGAAGCATACATTTTTTTATTTCTATGCATGTTTTTGGTTTTTAGTTGGTCATGTCCAACATTTTTCATGCATGACCTACATTTTGCGGTACCTTATCTTCCTCTGCAGTTAGGACATCTGGTCACCCTGCCTTGTAGCCAAATGAAATGCATGCTCAGCCATCTTGATTTCCTGGGAATTATTTTCAGGTTTTGGTCCTTGAAGGCTGCATCCTCATACAGAGGTTTTTGACAGCAGCAGCAGCAAATCTAATTAACTTTTCTGGAGAGAGTGTATGTGAGATGGAATGACTTTATCAATGGCAGATCTTTGAAGATATTTCCTGGAGGACCAGAGAGCAGAGTGCTGTCTGAAGTTTCAGGCAAATTTATTTCCAGAAAGAATGGACCATTTCTGGCCTTCCAGATTTAATGTTGGATTGCATCTGCTGTTAGCTCCTCACCATCAGTTCTTCTGGTTAGAGCAGATAGGAGTTACAGTCCAACAACATCTGGGTTGCCTAGGTCTGTTTTAGGGCTTTAAAAGCCAACTTGAACCGCACTTTAAACTGAGCCTGAAAACATGTTGGTAGCCAAGAGGGATGCCAGGTCAGTCTGCTGATGGTCTTTGCTCTTCTATCCATCTGTTGCCAGATCCATCTGTTACTGGATCGTACTGAGGGGGATGAAATGAACATAGTGCTGCCCCATATTTGCACAGATAATAACCTTGCATGTTGAAGGCTAACCTATCGGGGTGGAGGGCTGTCATGGGGCTGTTTTTCTACCTGCAGGGAGTTTGCCTTTTTGCAAAACAGAGCCCTGATAAGTTGCTGTCCTTTCCAGCTCCATGGCCATCACCCTGCCCAGCGTCCCCGAGGGATTCAGCAGCCTCCCACAGTGGCTTTACAACCAGACAGAGGTGGTCTTGCAGGGCCTGGTGAAGCAAGGAGACCCCCAGCAGGTCATTGAGTACACTTTGGCTCTCATCACCATCTTAAATGAGGTACGAAGAAGCAACCCAACCTGGAGTGGCAATGCTGACAGCGGAGAGGCTGAGGGTGGAAGTCACAGATGGCATTTCTAAATTCCTTTTTTAAAAAGCACAATAACCTTCTAATGCTATGATTAATTTAATTACATTTTAGCATGATAAAGTTTTTTGTGTTTGTTTGTTTTTGCTTTTATCTCTTCTTGGCTTTTAAATCTTGTTGCAAGCCACCTGGAGTCCCAGTTCCAGGAGGAAAGCTAGAATCAAAGTCTTTGGATAAATAAACAAGATGGAATTGAGAACTGCATAGAAGCTGGCTAAACCTTTTGCCCTGTTATGGTACTTGTTCTTTGCTCTTTGCAACAGCTAGTTTTTCCAGTCTTATCTCTACTTTGCCCAGGATTGCATTTTGCTTCTCAAGAACCCTAATTAATAAAAGCATTTAAATATCTACATTTTTACTCCCAAAGTATGAGTGTTCCATACATTCGAAACCGGAAGCCGAGAGAGAAGACCGGCTCAGGGCCTGGATGCGGAAGAACATCACGGAAACGCTGGTCTCCTTGAATGTGAACACGGTGGATGACATCCAGCAGATTGCAGCGGTGTTGGCCCAATGCACGGTATGCGCCTTCACGGTCTTTGATATTTGGAGCGCAGCCTTGGATCTTGGTTCCTGGTGGCTTAAACCCAAACCCTTTTTGTGGTTTTTCAGCCCTCAGGGTTTGCACCTCCTTCTTGTATCTTAGCAGCCTGTTTTGGTTACAGTTCCACAAACTCATCACTCGAGTTTGCTACCTATTTATTTGAAAGTTTAATCCAGATAAGAAAGAGTTATTCTTCATCAGCCAAAAGTTGTCTGGTTTTTGTTTTTTTAAATAGTTTATGGCTAGAATTTAATACAGTTAGCCCTCCATATCCACTGATTTTTTATCCACAGATTCAAGCATCCACAGTTGGAAAATATTATATACTGTATTTATACCCCCTCTTCAGCCACAAAGGCTCTCAGAGCGGCTAACGTAAATATTCTGAACAAGATATAAATTCCAAAAAGCAAACCTTGAGTTTAACGATAATGTAGTTCAATGAGCCTGGGAATGGAGATGCTGTCCTCTCTGTCCTTGGTTTTTATTTCTTTGGTTGTCCAATCCCCAGGTGGCCAACAAGGGGTTTGTGTGCCGCGATTGCCTGATGAAGACCTTGGAGAAGCTGGAGAGCATGATGGCCATTCTCCAAGGGGAGACCACGCAGGGGACCATGACTCCCACCACCATTGCTGACAACATCCTCAACATCATGGGTGAGTGCATGGGAAGCAGTGCTTCCAAAGGAGAAACCTCTTGTTTCTCCAAAAGGGCTGAAATTTCTGAGCGTCCCAGGTAGAAAGTTCCTGTCTCCATCATTTCTAAGAATGGAGGAAGAGGAGAAATGCTGCTGGACCAAACGGAGGTCCTCCATTCTCCCCGTGGACAGACATTTTCCCATAGGGAATGCATAAGCAGAAACATTATCAGAGGGCAGCAGTTGTATAAACCACTGCAGAAACATGTTGCATAAAGCACAGAAGCGCAGATTGGTTAACAAAATGAGGATGTAAAATTTAAGACTAGGAAGAGGAAGAAATATAATGCAGTTTTGGTTAGCACATCGGTAAAAGAAATCATTAATAACTAGGAAAAGAGGAAGACCACATTGCAAGTGGATAGAAGTGACCAAACAAGCCACAGTCCCTGAGTTTGCAAGACAGAGTGACTTGGAGGTTTCTTATTCCTAGGGTTGGTGTAAGTCGAAGTTGATTTGATGGCAGTTAGCAATAACAGCAAAAAAAAAAAGTTCATTATTAGGACATAGTTGCACAAATCAATCCACAACGGACTGTTTGCAGAGACGGTGGGTAAATATATAGCTAGACAGAAGAACTTGCAACAAACATGATAGCATTGTATTGGAAACCTCCTTCAGAGGTAGCCCATCTTCTTAATGGAACCCTCCAGGCAGCATCGATAATGTGTAAGCTAACACCTGCCAATATAATCTAATTTCTCAGGAGCACAGTTTGGCGTCAGGTAGTTAATTTGGAGAAACATAACAGTGCATTCCAGGAATGTCCTTAGCTCACAGTTATCACATCTGGGGCTTGCAAATGTTCCATCATCTTTATTTTTGTGCACGTACTCTAATTAACATTTAGCATATTGCTCTTTAGCTATCCAGAACTACATCATATTTATTTCCCCTTATGTTCATGTGTTTTATATGCCTGTTTGATTTATATATTTGCAGCTATGTGCTATGGTGTGTGGATGTGGAGCTCACAACTGCAACTGCATCCTAAAGCTCACGTGTTCCAGAAATTGTTACACAGAGGCAACAATATCTTGGTACCAGAGATGATGTATAGCCATCATGACCACTAGCCAGTGTTGTTAGTCCCATTAAAACAGGGCAGAAGAGGAAGGTTTAACCTTTAGTATTGCATTAAGTGTAGTGTAGTGGTTTGAATGTTGACTATGATTCTGGAGACCAGAGTTCGAATTCCTACTCAGCCAAGGAAACCCCTGGGTGACTTGGGGAAGTCACACTCTCTTAGCCTCAGAAGAAAGCAAAAGGAAACCTCCTCTGAGTAAATCTTGTTAGGAAAATCTTAGGAGAGATTAGCCTTAGGGTCGCACCATAAACTGGAAACGACTTGAAAGTGCACAACAACTAAGTGGATGCGTTGGTGTGGTGTAGTCTCCTTCTTTGGAGGTTTTTTAAGCAGAAGCTGGGTGGCCATCTGTCAAAGGGAAGGCTTGGATTGTGTCTTCCTGCATGGCAGAAGAGGATTATATTGGATGCCCCCTTGGGGTCTCTTCCAACTCTATGATTCTGCGACTGCACCCTATAATTTTTGCTGCAGCATTAGCAATGACCTGAATTTTTCCTGCTGCCTTTTCAGGGGACTTGATTCACCTTGTCAACACCGTTCCTCGGGAGTCAGAGCCGCAAGAGCTTTGCAGTGGCCAACGTCCCATGGAAGTGGCTTCCAAAGCTTATGCCCTCTCCACTGACCTGATGCGCATCCTGATGAAATCCCGGGTGCTCAATGAAGAGCCCTTGGAGTTGGCTGGCACCAATATCACAGCCATAGGCAAACGGGCCGACCCTTTCGAACTGCTTTGCTACGAGGACAACCCCGAGTGCCAGTTCTCCATTCCCCCATCTTTCAACACCACCTTCTCCAACATGACAGATGTCGTCCAGGTCATGATCCGCGTGGACTACAACCCCTTTCCTTTTGGCTACATTGCCAACTACAGCGTCTCCTCGGAGGTGGCTTCCATGGAGTTCCAAAACAACAACGGGACAGAAATACCGGTGGGGAGCCTGGATCCGGAGAAGGCCATTACCGTCATGGTGGTGGACCCCCAAGAGAAGAACATTACCGTAGGGAGCGTTGAGGTTGAGGAAGGGGGTTCGGTCAATGTGGCGCTTAGACTAGAGAGCGGCAACCCTGAGGCCGGGCTGTATTTCCAAGTCACCTTCAGGGTCCTCAACGGTAGGTAAATGACTAAGCCCCTTGGTCACATTTATCACAGATCCTTTTAACTGAGCCCAAGTGTTGGGCTGCATCTAAACTGCAGACATTATGCAGTTTGATACTGCTTTTCTCCCAGAATGGCTTCTCACTCCGGTTATCTCTCATTTCTCTTTTTCCCAATGGCCAGACCGCTACGTGTCCAGCGAAAAGGAGCCATTCATCACCGTCTGTTTCTTTCACTCGCCTGAGCCCAACCTTGAGCAGAATTGCACAGCCTCCAAGGAGATCCACCTGGAGGATATGAACAGGAGACCCCAAGGGGACCACCGACAATACACCTTCTTTGTCTCCCCAATGTAAGTGGAAAATCGTATGGGAGGAATTGGGTTTGTGGGTGCATTCAAGTTGTTTCCCACTTATGGCGATCGTAAAGCAGACCTATTGTGGGGTTTTCTTGGTAGAATTTGTTCAGAGAAGGTTTACCTTGCCTCTGAGGCAGAGAGTGTGTGACTTGCCTAAGGGTTACCTAGTGAGTTTCCATGGCCGAGCAGGAATTTGAACCCTTGTCTCCAATCCCTGCTCATTCTTGCAAACCCACAGAAGCAAGTCACACTCTCTCAGCCTCAGAGGAAGGCAAAAACAAACCTCCTCTGAACAAACCTAGCCAAGAAAACCCTGTGATGGGTTTGCTTTAGGGTCACCATAAGCTGGAATCAACTTGAAAGCAATGGACAATGACAAAATATTCTGTAAGCTTCTTGGAGTCCTTGAGACATGATAGAAATGATGGTGAAGATGGTGATGATGGGGATGATGATGGGGATGATGATGATGTTGAAGATAAGGATGAGGAGGATAATGATGAGGATGAGGACAATAGCAGCAGCTGTTTATGTGATTCATTGGCTGTTTATGTGATTCACTGGCTCTTTAGCTCCTGCCCCACAGCGCTTGGTCAAGGGCCACCCCTTTCCATCCTGCCCCATTTTCTGACAACTCGATTGGTTCCCTTTCTCCTTTTAGTACCAATGACGCCGAAATGGATTATTACTTCAACATCACCAACCACTTCCTCTGGTCTCCCGTGGAAGTGACTCTGGGTCTGTATGGATCCTTGTGCCAATATTTCAGCGCCGAAGAGGTCCGCTGGAAGACGGAGGGCCTGGTGCCCTTGGAGGGGACCACTCCTGAGAAAGCCGTCTGCTTGACCCAACATCTGACCGCCTTCGGAGCAAGCCTTTTTGTGCCCCCTCACTCGGTCCAGTTCATGCGGCCTGTGAGTCCAGTCAGAGATATTACCGTTATGATTTTCCCTGTCATGTGATAGTGGTTGTATTTCATGCCCCTTCTTTGAATCAAAAGCCTGTAAGACTTTTAGACTATAAATTTAATTCTATTTTAATATTCACTTTTGTTTTTAATTGTATATTTTTTAAAAAATTATAAGCTGGAACCTCCTCATGCCCCACGTCCCAGCAGGTCCACTGCTTCTGTCTGTGAGTCAAGTCCATGTCCACTTTCTGGAAGGAGGACATGACAGTGCAAAGGTACAGCCATCTTCAACACACCCGTGTTTCCTTTTGCTCAGCCTCCAGGGCCGGGGATGAACTACATTGTCCTGCTGACATGTGCCCTCTGTTTTGTGACCTACTCCGTGGCTGCCGTGATCGTGCACAAGCTGGACCTGATCGACATTAACCGCGTCGGGGTGATCCCTTTCTGTGGCAAGAACGGGCTCTACAAGTACGAGATCCTGGTGAAAACAGGCTGGGGCAAGGGGTCAGGTTAGTAGCTGCGGTATAAATGTAAATGCATGCTTCTTAGTCATGGTCAAAATGGAGGACATCTTTGAAATTCCTCCTGGACAGAAGGTTGAAATGGAGGAAATGTCTTGGAAATTGAACCTTGAAATGTCTTGTAAAAGGAGGAGGATGCCTGGCCACCTTGCAAGGGATGGACCCCAAGGCTTGTTTCCACAACCTGCAGCCCATTCTTCCAGATCGCCATTTTTCTGGTGAAAAGAAAATGGATTGCCTGTCATGGAAGTTCCCAGGGAGAATGTGACACCTTTTAAATACCATATATATTTGACTATAAGTTGACTTCATGTATAAATCGAGAGCAGGTTTTGAGGCCAAAATTATGGTTTTTTGTATGACCCATGCACAAGTAGAAGGTAAAACTTGGGGACATGTAACAAAGGATCTAAAGGATGAGGCAAAGGAAAACAGTGCCAAAGGACTTGGAATATTCCAGCAAGTTTGTGCTCACCTTAAAGGCTGGATGGAAGACAGAATAGAAGGCATCAGTATTTTCAGGAAAGATTACACTCTTCCCTTTCACCAGAGGATGGTTCCTTTTTTAATAACAGTTAAAGTACAGCAGATACACTGACCCATGGAGAAGTCGACTCAGTTTTTTTGGGTCAATATTCTGACTAAAATTTCTAGATGTATATATGAGTATATACAGTAGATCTTGGGAGACCCCTGCACCGTTAACGTTTTAAAAATGAATACCAGGTTTCAAAAACCAGGCTTTTTTGTTTTTCTGTTGGTATTTGGGTGGTTCTGGGAACAAAGAAGTTCACCTCCAGACTTGCCAGAGTTGCACGCCCCTTCCGTAAAGGAAGAATAGCAGCCACCCTGCTTTTCTTAGGTGTGTAATTTCCTTTGCTCCTCATGGCCAGAGCAAGACGCTTTTAAAAGGATATGGGTGGGATGGCTCTTGGATATGGGTGTTGGCCACCCTCGGCTTGGGCAGAGGTTCGGTGCAAAAGCACACGCTGGTGAGCAAGTGAGTTGCTTCAGATGGGCCAAGGTGGAACCAAGGAACATCTGGCAGCTCTTAGCAGAATGCAAAGGAAACATACTGTGAGGGTTTTCAGCCGCTCAGTGGAGAGAACATCCAGGAGAAACATCTCCTCCCACCAGGATATTGGCCTAGTTTGGAACCACTCCTGTTGGGAAAGTAAGCCAACCCGGCTTGGCCCATCTGCCGTTCCTCCCAAGGTGAAAGGAACATGATCAATGGGTGGGCAACAGCTGCAAAGGAGCAAGTTGCTCCATTTTCCGCCATGCAAAAAACCCACCCTGGAGAGCGATGGAGAGCGATGATGGAGGAGGAAGAAAAGGAGCAAGGGGTGTTCCCATTCGCCTATAAAGCGGATCATGATGCGAATTTAGGGGGTATCGTTTCCACTCAAGCCCGAATTAGATCTGCACTGCCCCGGAATCGTTCCCATAGAGATTCAAGTCTAAATCGGATTATCTCGAATAATTCGAATTATATGCCTATAAACCGGTTTAAAAAACAGTAGGTTATAATGCGGATTATTTTTGATCCCGGGGTCCGATTCGCTGTATCCGAATGGGAACAACAAGGGTGTCTGATTTGGGAACCTGGAGATGGGAGGAGCAGCACTCAAGGGGCTGGCCTGGGGGTGTCACCCTCTTTGTTCTCTTTCTGCATCGCCAGCACCATTTTCTTCCATTCACATAGCCTTTACCCCGGTGGATTGCAACCTCCCCTCTGCTCCACATTCATAGACCGATGTGTGAGGAGAGCCACTGAATACCATTTTTAACTATTATTTTTTCTTTTTTCGCCTCTGCCTGAGCGCCTGAGCAGCAGATGGGCTTTGCAGTACATGCCTGCTTGATCGCCCCCCAGACAGCCCAGGGAGCAATGGGGGAGGCAAAGGGATTTGAGGGAATGGAGGCTCCTTCCAGAGGAACTATGAGAAGACACAAGAGAGCCTGGATGTCCAGGGATCTGAGGGGGGGATCAAGCTTTCTCTTTTCTCTTCCCCAAAGAATTTCTCTCCACTGAACCCCACTGCCTTCTCCTCCTTGATCCGATTTGCCAAACCTAAGCTTTGGATGCATAGTCTCTACCCACTGAACCCCACTGCCTTCTCCTCCTTGATCTGATTTGGCAAACACACACGCACGCACACTAGCTAGCTAGCTAGCTAGCTAGCTAGATAGATAGATAGATAGATGTTTATACATACATATGTTTATATAGGAATACTCACACACACACATGCATATATATATATAAACACACAAACATATAGGTATATAGGTATATACACACATACATATTTGTGTGTGTGTGTGTGTGTGTATATATATATATATATATATAGTAAATTATAAAGTAACAACTTTTTTAATTTACTGGAAAAAAACTCATCTGTTGTTCCAAACCCACTGTAGAAATAATACAGTTTGAGGCCCCTTAACCTTCCCTGGCTCAGTACTAAGGAATTATGGGAACTGTTGTGTTTGTGAGACATTTATCCTCCTCTGCCAGAGAGTGCTGGTGCCATAGTAAACTACCATTCCCAGGATTCCCTAGCACTGAGTTATGGCAGTTAATATGGGGAGAGACAGAAGAGCAAGGGGTTTAGGACAAATAGAGGCTCCTTCTAGTCTGGGGAGACACAACAGAAGAACCTCGGATGCAGCCGATTTCCATTGGCTGCCCCAAACCTCCCCCCCAATACTTGTGACGGCTGAAGCCTAGGCACTTGATTGACAGCTTGTGGACACAAATGGGAACAGGGAGCAAATTAATCCGCTTTAAAATAAAGCGATTTAAAATAAATGGGAACGAAAACAGGGTCTAAATTTTGAATCCGGGTAATTTGCCCCTTTTCGTAATGGAAACTATGGAAAAAATTCAAATTATTCCCGGAACATCATCCGAATCAGAATTGTGCCAATACAATCCGTTTTATCTGTCAAGTGGGAACACCCCCTAAGAGGATGTTTAAACTCACCTGGCTTATTCTTCTTTCACCGCAGAGAGATTTGGAAAGGTGGAAAGGCTGATCCTGACACTTCCAATCTGTGGCATGACTTGCAAGTGGATTGTTATAGTTAAACCATCCACCTTTAGGTCATTCCAGGATCAACCCAGTCTGTATGAGCAGCCAAAGTGCTTCAGTTCCCTACCTTGTTGATGTGGTTGTGCCTTCAAGTCATTTCTGACTTATGGCAACCCTAACATGAACCTATCAAGGGTTTTCTTGGCAAGATTTGTCCAGAAGAGGGTTAGTGTGATGTAGTGGTTTGAGCGTTGGACTATGACTCTGGAAACTAGGGTTTGAATTCTGGCTTGGCCATGGAAACCCATTGGGTGACCTTGGGCATGCCCCACTCTCGGCCTCATAGGATAGCCATGGCAAACACCCTTTGAAGAAACTTGCCAAGAAAACCCCAAGATAGGTTCGACATTGGGTAGCAATAAGTGAAAAACAACTTGAAGGCACACTACAACATCAACAAGGATTGCCTTTGCTTCCTCTGAGGCTTCCATTGCCAAATGGGGATTTAAACCCTGGTCTCCAGAGTCATAGTCCAACACTCAGACCACTACACCACACTGCATTTTGGGGCTACTTACAGAGTGAGAAATTGAGGACGGACTTGAACATGGGTTTTCAACAGGGCCACCTTTGTGTCACTTTTCTCTGTGCCACATGGGGCAAAGCTGACCCATGTCTCCCCATGAATTGTCATGGCCTCCTTGCTTTCTTCCAGGTACGACGGCCCATGTGGGGATCACTCTGTATGGGATGGAAAGCAAATCTGGCCATCGGCACCTGGACGGAGAGAATGCCTTCCGCCGCAACAGCCTTGACATCTTCCAGATCGCCACGGAACGGAGCCTGGGCAGCGTGTGGAAAATCCGCATCTGGCACGACAACAAAGGTGCGTTACGAGGCAGGACAGCTAAGGTTGGCCGGACTGTGGTACCCACAGTTTGTATGGGTAGAAGAAATGCTTCAGCCTCCTTCTTTGGAGGTGCTTGCAAAGATTGTGCATAGAAAAAAAAGCAGAAAGCGGGGCTCAAGATATACTATTGTTGTTTTGTAAAAAAAATATATCTTGGTATGGCAACATCTGCCTCTCACATGTGGCATGCAAGACACTCCCTAGCTTGTTATCCTGATGATATTTATCCCACAATATTCCATTCCTTGACCAGAGCACTCTCTCAATCTTCAATGACTGCAGTTGTCTGTGTTCCATTCCAATGGTATTAGAACTACAGTGGCCAACTGGAGTAAAATATAATCTCCCACCTTGATATTGGTGCAGTTAGAGGTAGAAATTTGCAAGCAGGGCATCTTAGATCATATTCCATTTCTTCTCTTGCAATGATTCCATAATTCTGATCCACTACATTCCCAGGACAATTAAGGGTGCATCTACACTGCAGAAATAATCCAGTTTGACACCACTTTTAAGTGCTGAAGCTCTATCCTGTGGAATCCAAGAATTTGTAGTTTCACAGGATTTAGCCTTCTCTGCTAGGGAATGCTAGTACATCAACAAACTACGAATCTCAAATTCTGTAGGATAGAGCCATGCCAGTCACATAGTGAAGTCAAACCGCATTATTTCTATAGTATCGATGCACTCTGAGTTTGAAGGGTGAGTAGTTGAATGAGACACAGAGTGGACCCGAAGCAATTGTTTCAAACAGTGGCACCACAGTTTTGAGAGTCCTCCAATTTTATTCCCGGGGCTGCAGAGGTTTTGAGATTGTGGCTGTGTGATGGAGCCAGAATTGACCTAAAAGCCTTGCTCCTGTATCTTGTTTCGTTCCTCCAGGGCTCAGTCCATCATGGTACTTGCAACACGTCATTGTCAGGGACTTGCAGACTTGTAAGTCCTACCACTTCTTGGTGAACGACTGGCTGTCTGTGGAGAGCGAGGAGAACGATGGCTTGGTGGAGAAGGAGGTCTTTGCAGCTGGTGAGCTGGAGGCTGGGACTTTTGAGTTTGGGTCTGCAAGGGTCTGTAAGGAAGGAGGGATGGCACACAGGGTGGTAGGGCTACTGAATTCCCATGTTGAGCAGAAATGGCCACCACAAAATTTGTAAATCTGAGCTCTGCCTCTGAGAAGAGGAGGTCTGAAGTAGTGAATCGGGTGGAGTCTTTCCTTTCCAAAGGACACATAGCATCCCTTCAGTCTGCAGATTGTTGCCCTCCATATCCATTGATTTTTTTATCCATATATTCAGGTATCCACAGCTTGAAAATATTAATACACACACACACATGCACACACATACATATAAATTCTAAAAAGCAAAACTTGATTTTGCCATTTTATATAAGAGACACCATTTTACTACACCATTGTATTTAATGGTACTTGAATATCCATGTATTTTGATATCCATGGGGTATGGGGGGTGTCCTGGAACCAAATCTCAGCAGATACCAAGGACCCACTGTATTGTTTAAAACCTGATGCCCACCCTGGGGAAGGTCTCCTTGGCATCCCTTCCCTCTGCAGGGGCTCAAATGCTCCCACCAGCCCTTGGACTGACGCCTCCCCATCCTCTGCTTTTCCTCCTCAGGTGAGACGGAGCTGCGGAGTTCCCTGCGGATCTTTGTGGGCGAGTTGCAGCGGGGTTTCTTTGAGAAGCATGTCTGGTTGTCCTTGTGGGACCGACCTCCTCGCAGCCGCTTCACCCGGGTCCAGCGAGCCTCTTGCTGCTGCCTCCTCGTCTTCCTCTTCCTCTGCGCCAATGCGGTTTGGTACGGCGTCGTGGGAGACGTCAACTTCAGGTGGGCTCCTCTCTCAAAGGCTGCATCGGCACTGCAGGATTAGTGTGCCTCTTGTGAACCAAAGATCGCAGATTAGCCATCAAGTCCAGTGGAAGAATCTTAGAAATTCCCTGACAATGGGAATTGCATTGGAGGATTACCTTACTCACCCCCTCCTATCTCTATTCCAGCCACGTGCCCATTTCCACCTTGATTCCCATCAGCGGCGAGACGGCCATGGTTGGCTTGGTGTCCAGTTTGGTTGTCTATCCTCTGTACCTGGCACTTCTCTTTCTCTTCCGAATGGCACGCAGCAAGGTAAGGATGCAAGAAAACTGTCCATGGGACATCCAAAGTTCTTCCTAAAGCTTCGGTGGAATCTCTTTTTCTGTGGGTTGAACCCATTGCTCCGTGTCCCAGTCTCTGGAGCAACTGGAAAGGGCAAGGTCCAAAGTCTTTGTTCCTCCCTTCCATCATGGCCGCCGTGGTCCTTCTGACCTTGGGAGGAAGACTTTGGCCCATCCTATGTCCCTCTCTCTTGCAGGTCTCCATCAGCCAGTCTCTGGCCCAGTCTGACCAGCAGTCCTTGGAGATCGACAACTACCTAGATACCTCAATTCTCGAAAGTTCATTCCTCAACTTTCCTGGCCTTCGAACAGAAGTGAGAGACAGGGAGGGTGTCACAGTGGAATCCTTGATGGTTGCTATGTTCCCAGAGAAAGATGGAGGGGGCTTATACTAAGATCCAGAGGGCAGACCCTAATGGTACTCTTTCTAGCATTCTTTCTTGCTTTCTCACTCACTCTCTCTCTCCTTCTACAGGCCTTTTCAGAGCAAACAAAAACCGATCTGTTCCTGGATGATTCAAAAAGGTAAGTAGGGATGTCATTCGCTTGAACAATTCTGCATACTTGTGGGGTTAAGGAAAGACACTCTCTGCAAGAGGCCAATGCAAGGAGCCATTTTGATATTTCTTGAAAAACATGGGGAGGGGTGCATCTATTGAGATTGTATTCAAGTATTTTTTTCAGTGCAAATAATACTTGAAGCTTTTCTACACTGGACCTTTGGGCTTTGGTTCTAGCACCCCCAATGGGTACCAAAATCTGTACACGCTCAGGTCCCATTACATACAGTGGGATATCAAAATGGTGCCCCTTATATAAAATGGCTAAATCAAGGTTTACTTTTGGAATGTATATATTTTCAAGCTGTGGATGCTTGAATCCATGGATAAAGAATCCATGGATACAGAGGGCTGACAGTATTTCCTAGGAGACATGTTGTATTTCTTGAAAGGCTCTGGCTTGCTGGGTTGTACTATTGTTATTATTATTTCTCAAATACAAGAAGCTTTTCTATTTCTTCTGTATTTCTTACATACATCCTGAAAAACTTGTGAGTTTTTGTTGTAATTTCTCAAGAAGAATTTTGTATTTCTTGAAAAGCTCAGCTGGTGTGTTTTTTTCTTTCTGGTTCATGAGTACAAGGAATACTTTTGAGTTTCTTTGTTTCTTAGGATTTATATTGTGTTCTGTACTGCTGCATCTGCACTGCAAAAATACTCCAGTTTGACACCACTTTAACTGCCATGCTATGGAATTCTGGAATCTGTAGTTTTGTCAGACATTTCTGGGAAAGCTCTATTGAATGGTGGGCTCTTTTTTGTCTGTCTTTCTGGGCTCAGCTTGATCCGGTGGCCGTCCAACGAGGCCCTTCTCCACTGGCCGGATCTGCTGAGTGACCCGTCCATCATGGGCAACACCATCCAGAAGCTGAAGAGAGGGAGGACCAGCCGCCACCTTGGCCTCGAGGCTCCTTTGGCTGCTGAAGACGACAGTTTATCCCTTGGATATCCCCAGGCACAGGCCAGATACTTCTCTGCTTCAGGTGAGGAGAAAAGCAAAAAAACTTGTATCTGAATTCGCCTGGCATCGACGTTTGCCTCTGTTTTGTGGATGGGAAGCTGCCCTTGTGCCCAGGTTCTAATTCAGCACAAGGGAAGCCTCCCATTTTCCCAGCAATGGATGCAGCTGATGTTGCTGAATGCCACCTTGCGCATGCTTTCTTCCTCTTGCAGACGAAGACCTGATACGGCAAATTCTTGCAGATGGAGCTGGCAGCCTCCCTCACACGCAGGATGTGGTGCAGCACCGCAGGGTCGAAACAGATCTCATCTCAGGGCTGTAAGTCTGTCCAGGGATGGAGGGGCAAGAAGGCATCCTTGGGTGGGGGCAAGTATCTTCTCCCAGTTCCTCCATGGCGGATGTAGGGGTATGAAGGAGTCCCTGGGTTATGGAGTGTTGCACACCTTTCTCATGTGGCTGAGATGCACTACATATGTGCCTGTATCCTGCAACCTTCCCAGTTGGCTTGGTAGGTGAGCACAGAACAGGGCAGGAAGCTCCAACTCTGAGATACGATACCTTGAAGGCCCTGGATGCAGATGTGTTGTGATTGTTGCTGCCAACTTGTGTGCGACTCCTTCCCCTGGCAAACTCCATGAGCAGCAACGAAGTATTTCATGCATGATCTCATTTGCCCTGGTAGATCCAACATGCTCGGGGAGAAGACGGAGACGATCATGTTGCAGAGGCTGAATGACAAAGGGATAGCCGTCCCTGGCAGGGAACTCAACCGCTCAGCCAAATCAACGCGAACAGGTAGCTTGGCGGCTGTGGTTTCTTGGGCAGTCTAGTTCAGTGGGTCTCAACCTTTCATACTGCATGGGGATCTTGGGGGCTTTGGTACTCAGAGGCTGCTGGGCCAATGTTAGAGGTTATAGGTCAGAGCACCACCAACAGCAGAGATTCTAGGTCAATGCATGACTGATGTCGGAAGTTTTAGGTCAGAGCATGGCTGATGTTGGAGATTTGTTAGAGCATGACTGATGCAAGGGATTCTAGGTCCGAGCATGAGTAATGTTGGAGGTTCTAGGTCAGCGCATGACTGATGCCAGAGTTTCCATGTCAGCACAGCCAGTGTTGGGGTTCTAGGTCAGAGCGCAGCCAACAGAGGTTCAATGTCAGGAGTTCAATGTCACTAGCATCTCTCCACCAATTCTTCCACCCATCTTCACATGCCTTTTGTCTCTGGCAGTTGTGGACCACGCTCTCCGGAAGCGCCTCCTGCCCTTCTGGTGCTCTTACCTGGCACATGCCGTCAGCTTTGCCATCCTCCTCATCTGCTTCGGGGTCTCTGTGTGGATCGGTGTGGGTTTCACCTCCAGCGTGGCCCTCATGTGGCTCATCTCAGGGATTTTTAGCTTCCTCTCCTCATTTGTCCTCTGGGAACCCCTCAAGGTAGGCCATGAGAAGAGCTGTGGGTTTCTCTGATAGGACTTTTCCACTTCTGATAGGACTTTTTACTTGCCACCTTGTGCCCTCTTTGAGTCGGCACCCATATCTGGCCATGTGCTTATTGAAATTACCTGAGGAGGCCATGCTCCACCTTATCTATTCCTTGAATTTCAGATTTTTATAGATCACATAATATGTTTCTGGGATTTATTTTTCAGGACCTCATACTGTTTCTATGGCAGAAGATGCAATTGTTTTTGGAACTGCTCTGGTGCCCCCCCTCTTTTTCTCTGCAGATGTCCCCATTTCTTTTGTTCTTTGTGTGGGGAAAAGAGGTAGCAATGCGGAAAATTAAAACAGACCACTAATGCAACTTATTAAGCGATCCAGATGTTTGGAAGAGCTGTTGAGAGTCACTTCCAGTGAGTCTTTGCTTACCACTAAGACACATCTTTGGAAAACAGAGGGAAAGGAAGTTAGAAGATTTGCTGCTCTTGTGTAACATTGCTTGGAGGCATCTTAGAAAATTCTGGTCCTGGGAAAGCAAGGGCAGGAGATATGGCTGCCAGCAGCAGAGGCCTCTTTTAATTCAAAGACCACAAAATTAGGACTGGCAGCCAGAAGTCCCAAGAGTTTAAAATATGAGGTTACTCTGGAGCAACTGGAGGACATACATTGCCATTCCCAAAGCCTTTCTTCATTTGCTCTACATTTGTTTATAAAGTTCTGGTACAAAAACAGCTTGAACTTCTGGTACATATACAGCTTAAATCTCCCTTATCCATAACTCCAAAATCTGAAATACTCAAAAAACCAAAACTTTTTTTTACACGTGGCTGAGAGTTGCAACACCTTTGCTTTCTGATGGTTCAACATTCACAACCTTTGTTTGACGCACAAAATTATTTTTTAAAATGCTGTATAAAATTGCCTTCAGGCTATGTGTAAAAGGCGTATATGAAACGTCAGGGAATTTTGTGTTGAGACTTGGGTCCCATCTCTGCGATATCTCGTTATGTGTGTCCTTGCAAACACAAGTATTCCAAAATCTTCCAAAATCCAAAACAGTCCCAGTCACAAGCATTTTAGATAAAGACGACTCAACCCCATACATGAATTGCATATACCCTTATGTCTTTTTCTTAAGACAGGGATGGCAAAGAGCTCTTGTCTCACTAAATCTGAACCCCCCTTGTTGCTGTCGGTAAACATCTTAGCTGATTTTTTGAAATGGCTTCTCTGCTCCTCACAGGTTCTGGTGGAGGCTTTGTATTTCTCACTGGTGGCCAAGCGTCTGCACCCCGAGGAGGATGACACATTGGTGGAGTATCCCTTTGTTGAGCATGTTTCGGAGAAGATCGGCAAGGTCCGGCCACCTCAAGGGTTTGCATTGTTCCAGGCCAAGGAGGAAGCCAGGAAAGTGAAACTTCTGCACAACCTGCTCAAAGTGAGTAGTAAAGAGAAGGTTAAGCCATGAGTTAGGGTGACTTTTAGCTCTGGTCTTGCAATAGGAAGAGTTCATAAGTCAAGGCTGGCAGTAACACGGACATTGCAATTGCCAAACACCGTTCTTTTTGCACCAGGCATAACAGGGGGTCAGGGATGTTCCATGTTCCCCCACAGCAAGAAGACATATTGCACCCATGATTTATTAGGTGGCATGACTTGCAGTTGCCAATTCTGCTAGGCTCTTTATTTTTTTTTCTTTGTATAAAAATTGCAAAGTGTTTGGGAGGCACAGGGGCAGCAGTGTTCCAGGAAGCGTCCCCAAAGTGCTAACTTGTGTAATTTACGTAAATGAGCAGAAGTTCCCAAGCTTTGATCCTCCATTTGTTTTGGGCTTCAGTTCATAATCCCCAGCCAACATGGCCAAGAGTCCAGAATTATGGGAGCTGCAGTCAAAATCATCTGGAAAAACCAAAGGTTGGGAACCACAGCAGAGCCTTTGCTAGAAGTGTTCTAGCACTTCACAATAAGAGCTTTCCAAAGCCACAGCTCTGAGGGCTCTACTTTTTGGAATTCATGTATATACTTAATATTTTCAAGCTGTGGATGGTTGAATCCATGGATAAATAATCCAAGGATTTGGGGGGCTGATTGCATATATATATATTTAAAATGTGCCATTATCCACGGGTAGTTTTTCTGCTGCAAGCTCCCGAAGCTGTTACCCGCAGGATAATGGCTCCTGTTCTTTTTGCTTTTGTTAGAATTTTCTCGTCTACATGCTTTTCCTGCTGGCGATCCTTCTCACCAACTACGGCGATGCTTCGCAGCACAGCCAGTCTTTCCTTCTGCAAAAGTCCATCAAGCAGCAGCTGGGTGCCGAGCGGTTCCTGAGCATTAAGAGGTATTTTTCTAGGCAAATGATGCATTTAATGTACTTCCATTTACTGTTCTGCTTAGCCTCCCTTATCATTCCAGAGGAGCTGATGGCTCATACACACAAAAACGGAGCCAAGGCAAAAATTAAAAAGTTTGAGGCATGTCTTTTATTAGCATCCCTAAAATGCCACGTGTTACAAGTCTTCAGAGTTTATGGACTATCTTAATTTAATGCTCAAGGAGCATAAATTTCCGTCCAAGTATTTACCTGGCAATCCAGGAAAGCAACATCTGCCAATCAAGGGAGGGATGTGAAGGAGTTTTTCCAGCAAAGCCCTGCAGCCATTCAGTGGCTATTGGGATTGGAAGGGCAGAACTGCAACCCATTACACAGTTGCTCAAGGAGGTCCTGTCTTTTGTGGGTTTTATGGTCAAAGGATATGCTAAACTATCAGTGGTTCCCAAACATTGGTCTTTCAGATGTGTTTGACTCCAGATGCCAGAATCCCCTGGCTCAGTGGTTCCCAACCTGTGGGTCGGGACCCCTTTGGGGGTCACAAGACCCTTTCACAGGGGTCGCCTAGGACCAGCAGTGAGGCAGTGTGTGTGTGTGTGTGGGGGAGCCTAGAGCTGCCTCTCCAGAAGCCTCTCAGGGCTGTGATGGTGGTAGAAGGGGCTCTTTGGGGCCATGAGATGAGGAGCATGAGGAGGAGGTGTTGCCTGGGAGCAGAGCCTCTTGCCGGCCGTTTGGCCCTTTGGGGCATGCGGTGGAAGGGAGGAGGCTGCGATGATGAGGAAAAGCAGGGGCTCCTCCGGATGGTCCTGGCCACTTCCCTTGGCTCCCTCCCTTCTCCTCCTCTTCCTCTTTTTCTACTTCCAGAGCAGCTTCAGCCCAGGTGAGCTACTCATTCGCACTCCTTCGCTTTTCTCTCTCCCTCCCTCCCTCCCTCTCTCTCTCTCTCTCTCACACACACACACATTGCACTTTGAAACCCCTCTAACTGCCCTGGCTCAATGCTCTGGGGTCTGTGAGGCATTTAGCCTTCTCTGTCAGAGAGCTCTTGTGCCACAATAAACTACAATGCCCAGGATTCCATAGCACTGAGCCCTGGCAGTCAAAGCAGTGTGTTTTGGACACAGATATCCTCCTTTTGTGAGTTAATGAGTAAATCCAGTCCCTAGCCTTTATATCTCTCTCACACACTGCAGGGATAACAACCCACTTTGAGACTGCTTTAACTCAATGCTAGGGAATCCTGGGAATGCTAGTGTTTGGGAGATGTTGAGACTTCTCTGTCAGAGATGGCTCTGAGACCACAATAGACTACAATTCCCAGGATTCCCCAACACTGAGCAGTCTCAAACTGGACCATTTCCTCAGTGTGGATGCAGCACCTGGTGAGGAATTCTGGGCACTGCAGTTCAACTACGTTTGGAGGGTTATGTGATTCCCTGTCAGAGATAGCTCTGGGGCCACAGTGTACTACAATTCCCAGCATTCCCCAGCACTAACCCAGGACAGTTAAGTCACTCTTGAACTGGATTATTTCCTCAGTGTGGATGCAGCTTTGGTGAGGAACTCTGGGCATTTCATTCCAGCTACGTTTTATTTCTGCAGTGTATTTTGGACCAGAGACAAGGTGACCAGACATCCTCCTCCTTTTCCAGGACATGTCCTCTTCTGTCAAATTTCAAAATGTCCTCCATTTGGATCATGGCTAAGAAGCATGGATTTATAATTACATGGGTGTTTTTAGCTTTTATTTTTGGTCATGTCCTACACTTTTTGCTTGAGTGCCCTATATTTTGGGGTGAGGGCATTGGTCACCTTGGTCAGGGAGTTTTACAGGGGTTTAACTGCCATTCTGCTGTGGTGCTGGAACCAACCACCATTCCCAGAATTCCATAGCATTCAGCCAAGGCAGTTAAAGTGGTCTCAAAACAGATTATTTCTCCAGTGTAGATGCAGACCAAGCATTTTGCCTCTCTTGTGCCTGAGATTTCAAAGCCCAGCCCTGGCAGCACAACAAACTACAAATCCCAGGATTCCATAGGATGGAGTGATGAGAGTGAAAGCAGTGTCAAACTGCTTTAATTCTGCAGTGTGGCAGCAGCCTAAGTGTGCCTAATGCAGTTCTTAACATGGTGCACCTCTTGCATACCGAGTGTTGCAAGACTTTTTTGTTTAACATCTTTTACCCACTAACTCCTTTTCATGTCTCCTTTATTTAGTGGGGTGGAATACAGACAAAACAAAGCAAAATTTAATTAATTGATTGATTAATATCCCATCTTTCTCCCAGTACAGAAACCAAGGCAACATACAAAAACATGATACAATTCTTAAAAATGCCGTTAATACAAAAGTTAAAAAAACAACCAGATAGAGGTCTATCATATATTGTAGTGTATTGGTTTGAGTGTTGGACTAGGACTCTGGGAGACCAGAGTTGGACAAATCACACTCTCTCAGCCTTGGAAGAGGACAGTACCAGACCCCCTTTGAGCTAATCATGGCAAGAAAATCCTATGATACGTCACACTTAGGGTCTGCCATGTATCAGAAATGACTTGAAGGCACAGAACCACAAAGTGGAACAGGACTGGATCCAGAAGGTTCTGGAATGCTGTGGGAAGACTAAGACCATCGGAAATACGTGTTTTCCGATGGTTTTAGGAACCGAGACACCACTCCAATATGGTTAGGGGTCACCGCAACATGAGGAACTGTATTAAAGGGTCGCGGCATTAGAAAGGTTGGGAACCCTAAAAGAAGAGACTAAAGCTTTATTAAATAATCCAATCACAAAATCAGAGATAAGGGAAGCAATAAACAAAGGGGAAAATGGGAAAGCTCCAGGTTTGGATGGATACCCAATGATGTATTATAAACTGTTTCAGGATGAATTTGTTAGCCCTCTCCAAAAAGTATTTAATGAAATAATCAAAGACGGTATTCCTAATACCTGGAAAGAAGCAAATATAATCCTGATTCCTAAAGAAGGTAAAGATCCCAGCCTCCCCCATAATTATAGGCCCATTTCATTGCTGAATACGGATTATAAAATATTCGCAAGCATATTGGCAGAAAGACTCAAAAATTTCTTGCAAAATTGGATAAAAGAGGACCGGAATGGTTTTTTACCAAAGAGGCATGCTAAACATAATATAAGGACAATCATAAATATAATTGAATATTATGAAGAAGAAAAAAAACGGGTAAAGAATTGGCATTAATATTTCTTGATGCAGAGAAAGCATTTGATAATTTGAATTGGCAATATATGTTAAAATTACTACAAAAAATAGGTCTGGGAGATAATATGGTAAATTGGATAAAACAATTATATTCGGAACAAACAGCAAGTATTATTGTGACTGGATCTAAAACAGAGGAATTCAAGATTGAGAAAGGTACCAGACAGGGATGCCCCCTTTCCCCTCTACTATTTATAATGTCTATAGAGTTATTATGTAATGAGATAAGAGACAATAAAGAAATTAAAGGTACCAGAATAAAAGGTCATGAATATAGAATTAAGGCATACCTGGACGACTTGGTCATAATAGTTGAAAACCCTTTGGTAAACACCGAAAAAGTTTTACAATTAGTCAGTGATTTTGGGGAATGCGTGGGATTTAAAATTAATAAATCTAAATCAGCATTGATTACATGTAATTTGGAAAAAAGGAAACAAGAATGTTTACAATAAAAACTGGAATCCAGGTACAGAAAAAAGTTAAATATCTAGGGATATATATAAAACAAACAAAAATAGTTATTTATTTGATAACAATTATAGGAAAATTTGGCAAGAAATAAAGAAAAATTTGGAAATTTGGTCAAAATTGCAAATACCGGTATCTTCGATGGGCAGAATTGCCATACTTAAAATGTGTGTGCTTCCCAAAATAATCTTTCTATTCCAGAACTTACCAGTAATAAAAAAACAACATAATGTTCGGACAATGGAAAAAAGATATACTTAAATTCATTTGGGTAAATAAGAAATCAAGAATAAAGTGGTCATCATTAACAGACAGTAAAGAAAAAGGGGGATTAGCCCTACTAGATTTAATAATAATAATAATAATAATAATAATAATAATAATAATAATAATAATATTTATTTGTATACCGCCCTCTGGCAAACCAATCCGGGCGGTTAACAACAGTAAAATATAAAATATGACAATTAAAAACACTTTATCCCTCCCCCCCTTAAGACAGTATTAAATAGTATAACATATTAAAAATACAATATCAAGGATAAAAACAGCAATTAAAACTAAAAACCCTGATATCCCTCTGTTGATCCTCAACCATCTCTAAGATGGGGCCACAGGAGGAATGAGGGAATCAGGGAACCTGGGAACCTGGGCTGGGATGGTTAATCTGGAAAGGCCTGCCGGAAGAGATCCGTCTTTTTTAAAGCTGTCTAATGATGTTATCTGATGGATCTCATCCGGCAGGTCGTTCCAGAGTTTGGGGGCGACAGCAGAGAATGCCCTCTGGGAGGTTGCCGCAAGCCTAGATTTTAGAGGCTGCAGTAAGTTCCTCCCAGAGGACCGGAGAGCGTGGGGAGGATTGTACGGGAGGAGGCGGTCTCTAAGATAGTTTGGACCCAAGCCATTTAGGGCTTTAAAGGTGATAACCAACACCTTGTACTGGGCCCGGAAGCTGATAGGCAGCCAGTGGAGGGACCTCAAAACCGGAGTAATGTTTCAAGATTTCAAGCTATATTATTACCACGCATGCTGTTTAGATTGGATCTGGGAGTGAATATATTTGGAAAACCACAATTTACTAAATTTAGAAGGATTTAACTTAGTTTATGGGTGGCACACATACTTATGGTATGGGAAGATGTCTCAATCTTTAATGATCATATAATCAGAAAATCACTATTGAGAGTTTGGAATATCTATAAAAGAAAATTATCCAGAACCATCCCAGATTGGGTTTCCCCACATGAAGCACTGTTAAAAAGAATCTATATAGAGGGTAGAGTTTGGTTGAGATATAAAGAAATCTTAAAAATAGAAAAAGGGAAAAAAATAATGAAATCAAAGGAAGAATTAGAAGAGAAAGGAATCAAATTACAATCGTTTTCCTATTTTCAATTGGTCGAACGTTATAGGACAGATAATAAACAACCAGGATTCAGTATAGAAGAAACAGAATTGGATGAGATTATTAGTAGGGGGGAAAGGAAAGGGTTGATTTCGAAATTATATAAACTCTGTCTTAAATTAGAATTGGAAAAGGAAAGAATAAAACCCTGTATGATTAGCTGGGCAAAAAACATAGGACACACAATAAATTTGCAAAAATGGGAAAGAGCTTGGGGGAAGGACCTAAAATTTTCATTATGTATGGATATAAAAGAAAACCTAATAAAATGTTTCACAGATGGTATTTGACCCCTTCCAGATTAAGTAAAGTTTATAAAAATAGTACAGGCCTATGTTGGAGGTATAATGGGAATGTTGGATCTTTTTACCACGTGTGGTGGACATGCCCTTAGATGCAAACCTTTTGGAGTGGGATTCAGGAGACTATACAAAAGATATATCAAATTGAATTGAAGCTGGACCCTGAGTTGTTTTTGTTGAATATGGGAGATAGTAAGGAAATAAGACAGAAATTAAAACCGATATTGTACTTAATAACAACCGCAAGGATGTCTCTAGCTAAAGTTTGGAGAAATTCAGAAGTCCCCACGATGGATACATGGCTTTATAAATCTTTAGAAATAGTGGAAATGGACAAAATCACAATGGCACTAAGAGATAAAGCTGAAGAGTCAAAAGAAATCTGGGACCCATTGGTGAAATATTGTAAAGACAGATGGACAACATAATATAACATTTTCAGTAATCTTTATTTCCTCTTATTATTTCTTTCTGAATTAAACAAACCTTATAGTGTAGATATCAGTTGGGAATTAAGGAAAAAGCTTAGTTCAAAATGTAATCTTTGGGGTTATTAAAGCTTAGAAACATATATGTATACACACACACACACACACACACACACACAGAAAGTGTATTATGAAGGATCGTAGTTACATAAAGATTTTGCCTAAATAGAGAAATATATTTGAACAGCTGTTAAGAAAGTATTTACTATAATCAATCATGGGGGGTGGGGGTAATTACAAGAACTTATGTAAAAGAATGATGGAAAGCAACTGTTTTGTTGGTGTATATATTGTAAACTTTAATAAAGACTATTTAA
>NC_056529.1:175485-203687 GCF_019175285.1 Sceloporus undulatus | reverse complement strand
AAAGAAAGAAAGAAAGAAAGAAAGAAAGAAAGAAAGAAAGAAAGAAAGAAAGAAAGGTTGAGAACCACTGCCCTGGCTGTTGGCCAGGCTGGCTGGGACTTCTGGGAGCTGAAAATCAAAACACCTGGAGGACCAAAGTTTGGGAATCGCTGTGCTAGGGGAAGCCCAAAGAGATGGGCAGTCTCTTTTGCTCGGGTGTGTGTTAAAAGATGATCCACACCAAGTGTCAAATATGCTGAAATTGGAGGACATTTGGGGATTCCTCCTGGACAGAAGGTTGCAAAAGTGGACAGAAGTCTTGGAAGAAGAGGGCATTGATCACCTTACATAAGTGGGAGATGAGAGGATGGAAAGAGTGTCCAAGTGGGAAAGTCCTGTTCTGTACTCAGTGTTATCCCTTTCGTCTTCTCTCCCCGATACCATCCGCATAGATCTGATGAGTTTTGGGTATGGATGTCGCAGGAGCTGTTGCCCTACCTTTACAACAACCAGTCCGGGCAAGGAGGCTTCAGCAACACCCTTGGAGTCGCACGGCTACGGCAAGTTCGTTTGCAAGAAGGTACATGTCAATTAATAGATGTTGGGATTTGCCGTATGCTGGGCTGGGAAAAGGCAGGTGATGATAGGTATGTAGATAGATAAATATTAAAAGGAAGTGGGAGATGGGTATGAGTGGCCCAATGGATCTCCACTTTCCCTGATGCTCAGCTTTGCAAATCCTAAGATAGAAACTTGGGCAGAAATGCTAATGTTGGAAGGCATCATTGAGAGTCATGGGAAGGTTGGAAAGAAAGAGAAGGGAATAGTGATGTGACATGGGACATCCAGAGAACCCCATGGTCCTTCTTTCTCCCCCCTTTTTAGTGGAGTGTCCAGATTCTGTTCACCGTGTCCTTGGTGGGACTTCTGCCCCTGAAGAGAAATGCCTTACTGGCTCTGGTAGCTTTGACACCGCCAGTTATACCGTTGGCTGGAAGAACAACTTTGGCAACCACACAGAAAAGTGGACATATTCGCCACCAGATCTTGCTGGGTAAGCAGTGCCAATGCCCTCCTCCACAACCCACCATCATCCTAGCCAGAAGAAGTGCTTTCCGTGACAGTGTGACCCACTGCCTACAGGTCTCCCTTTGTCATTTGCATTCATCTCCGCATTGCCAACTGCCAAGGCAGATGCAGACCTGGCTGTGGGTTCAAAGAGAGAGTCTTCCCCATTTCTCTCCATCCAAGTGATGCCCTGGGGGATCCCATTCTTTCTTTTTAAAAAAATGCAAACTGTATAGGAGCAATCCACAAGAATTGCGGTGCTCAGAGTAAACCATTTTTCTCCATAACTCTGCCTTGAGCAGTTTGGTAGCAGTTAAATAAAAGAATACAATCTCTTGAGAAATGCTGACAGTAAAGCCCTTGAGTTTTTAATTTATTTTTCTCTTCTGCACCTTACGGGGTGAGCTTTCAGAGACAAGTCAACAATGATTAGAAATGTTAGGAAGTTATATTTTTTAAAAATAGATTTTTCAAAAGATTGAGACAAGATGGGAAACCTAAGGGAGAAAGCTTGACATCTCAAAAGCTGATGGAAAAAGAAGTGAAGTTTATGCAGTAGAAAGAGGGAGTTCCAGAATGCAGCTAGCTGTGGACAATACAAAGGCAAGACAGGAAAAACTGGCAGAAGGAGGAGTGCTTAGTCACAGGATCCTAGATTCAGAAGGGGTCACAAGGGCCATCTAATCTAACCCCATTTTGCCACACAACTGAAGCACAACTGAAAGTTGCCTGCCTAACTTCTGTTTAAAGACCTCCAAAGAAGAAGAGTCCACAAGCAGCATATTCTATTCTCAAAACTTCTCACAGTCAAGAGGTTCTTATGGTGCACCTACACTGCAAAAACAATGCAGTTTAGCACTGCTTTATTAAGTGCTGTAGTTCCATCCTGTGGTTTTACAAGGTCTTGGGCCTTCCTGCTAAAGAGTGATGGTGCCTCAAGAAACTACATATCCCCAGATTCTGTAAGATGGCACCATGGCAGTTAAAGTGGTGCCAAACTGCATCATTCCTGTAAAATGTAGTTGCACCCCTGGTGTTTAAGTGCAATCTCTTGTCTTGCCATTTGAATCCATTGGCCTCTAGAAAACAAGCTTGCTCCATCTTCTGCCTCTGAGATGCCTTCAGCTGAGATACCTTCAGCTATCTCCATATTCAGTTGCTGAGAATATTTGGATGGAGCCAAACTTCAGCAGAAACTGATCCATTGAAGATGGGCAAGGAGGACTCTCCATACCTAGGCTTAACCTTCCTCCCTTCTTCTCTTTCAGGGGCTTGTATTGGGGGTACCTCTCCTTCTATGACAGTGGGGGCTACGTCCAGGAGCTGGGAACCACATTGGAGGAAAGCCGGGTCCGCTTGGAGCTCCTCCAGCAGAACAACTGGATCAACAATGTGTAAGGATTCAGATGTTGTTGGAGGGAATGTGTCCTTCTTTTGCCAGGCTGATCCATCTTGGATTGAGACAAGACTTGTTCACCCAAACTTGTTCACCCATCCCTCTTTAAGGAGCTTTGCACTTCAGCTCCCAGAATCCCAGGCCAATTGGCCATCATGGCTGAGGCTTCTGAGAGATAAAGTCCAAAATCTCTTAAAGGGCACAGTTTGGGGACCACTGCTATAGACTAACACGGCTGTATCTTTGAATTCCACCACAATGAACATTTGTGTTCAGGGCCACAAAACTCCTGTCCCTGCCTTAGACTCTCCCATCCGCTCTTTTCCAAACCAACTGTCTCACCCAAACTCAGTCTTCCCCCCAAACTGCCTGCCTGATTCATCCATCTTCCTCCCCTGCAGGAGCCGAGCGATCTTTATGGAACTGACCCAGTACAACCCTGGCCTGGGTTTGCACGCCGTGGTCACCCTCCGGCTGGAGTTTCCCATAGCCAGACATGCATTGCCAGCGCTGGCCGTCACCTCTCTGCCACTCCTTCCGCTCAGCAAGGGAGTCACCCTCCAGCTCCTCATGATGGTCAGTCCCAAGGATTGCGCTCACTGGGGAAACCCTGTAGACACCGCTGCTGGGGCTGCTCTGGCTTATGGGGTTTATTTACTTTTGGTGTGTGAAATGGGGCAGCTGGATTAGTCCATTGCAGGCTTCAGAAGTTTTATTTGGCACTGTGAAGTTGAAGGCTTTCATGGTCGGCATCCATAGTTTTTGTGGGGTTTTTGGGCAATGTGGCCTGTTTCTAGATGAGTTTTTTCCTGACGTTTGCCAGCATCTGATGCTGGTGAACGTCAGGAAAAAATACTGCTAGACATGCCACATTGCCCAAAAACCCACAAAAAACTATTTTTTGGCCACATGTTCATACACAAATCTTTCTTTTTGTTGGATTTTATATGTTTGATACTTGAGTGGACTGGAGATTGTGATGCAATCTTGGTTAATTTCATTGTCTTGGGCAGAATTTTACGATTTCCCCCTCCCTGTGAGGGAGAACATCAAACGTGGGCAGTTTTCAATAACTATTTGCAGATCAAGACTTCCTGATCTCACACACACAGAAGGGTGGGGGGTTGTGTAGAAAACAGCATTTCTCATGCTGAAAATAATATTTTCTGTACAGAAATAACCTTGTTCTTATGGACAAGAAACTTGTTTTCTGCACACACACACAAAAAAACCCAATATAGTTTTTTCATGATGCCAAAGTCATGATAAGTGAATTTTCTCATTTTGCCAGACTTCTCCTCATCACAGTTTTCTGACTTTTCTGTCTCTCATTTCAACATTTTTTAATATTCTTTCCATCCTTCAGATGGATGTCTTCTCAAGTCCTGCAAGTGTTTTTGTACAGTTTGATGCTAGCCATTGATCCTTCATAAGGAAAGGATGTTTAACTGCAATTCTTTCTGGGGTGCACCATTAAGTCCTTCTCCCTACAACGCAGCCCCGCTTTGATGTGTCTGGGGTTCAATCTTGCCCTCCTTTTTCTCCAACTTCCTCCGTGCTTCCAGGTCATCCTCATGGCTGTGGTGGTCTACTTTGTGGTCTCCGAGTCCCTCTCCATCAAGAAGGAGGGCAGGGCCTATTTTGGCCTCCTCAGCAGCTATGGCCAGTGGCTTCTCATCCTGGCTACCACCTGCACTGTCATTATTCACCTGAGTCAGGCCACTCTGGCCGATCGGCAGTGGGCCAAGTACCTGCAGAACAGGGAGGGCTTCACCAGCTTCTATGAGGTGGCGTCTCTCCAGGATGTCTTCAGCTGCCTGGCTGCATCTCTCCTCTTCTTGCTGACGGTCAAGGTAAGGATGGCCAACAGAAGTGGATGTCACATAGGCCAGATGGTTGTAACAGGCGTTCATTCTTGGCTTTGTCTCCCAATAGGTTTCCCAACAGCTGCGCTTCATCCGGCAGTGGTCCATGTTTGGCAAAACTTTGCAACGATCCATGAAGGAGCTCTTTGCCACAGCGGTGGTCTTCGCAATCCTCACTGTGGCTTACGCACAGCTGGGCTACCTGGTAAATCTGGAATGGCTTTTTTGGGGGACTGAGTAGCCAGAATCCTATTGGTTTGTTCCAATTAGAACAGAACCATGGAATCAAGAGGTGGCTTGAATCCTGCTGGTTCACTGCAACTAGAGCAGACCTACTGACTCAATGGGATTTGGCAATGTGTTGACTTGTCATTCAAGAACTGAACCAGTGGGTCTGCTGGATTCAAGCTGTTGAATGGGCCACCAAGATGTGGGTAGATCCTGTTGATTCAGTGGGTTTACTTTGAGCCAGTGTGGTGTAGTGGAAGGCAGTGGTGGCAAACCTCCTTTGAACAAATCTTGCCAAGAAAATCCTTTGATAGTTTCACCTTAGGGTCGCTATAAGTTGGAAACGACTTGAAGGCACGCAATGATAACAATAACTTTGGATGGAACAAAGGGTTGATACTTCTACTCCAGTGGGGGGACCAACTCATTTTGTAAGGAGGACAAAATAGACCCCTTTGTCACCCTGTGGCTTCTGCCTAGAAGCCCCAACCCACAGAAAAGCCATACTTCGACTTCTCACGGGTCTTTGCAGACCTGAGTGAAGGCAAGGCAGGAACATGGAGAAAGGAATTAGTGTGGATAAATATTTAAAGGTGCTTAGTGGGTGGGAAGGGGCTTGATCCTGTCAACAAAAGGTGAGTAAAGGAGGTTGGCATTGAATGAATTGAGCTCAGGGGAGGTCCAGTGCACACTGGCCAGTATTGCTATTTTGAGCCCTGATGGCAACTTCTGTGTCTCCTCTGTGCAGCTCTTCTCCTCCCATTCTGAGGCCTTCTGCAGCTTCTCCAGGTCATTCCAGCTCCTTTTCACAGCCCTCCGGAGCAGTGCAAGTCTGCACCTCTTCCTCCCCGAACCCCTGGGTCTCTCCCATCTCTTTTACGCCAGCTACGTCGTCCTGGAGCTATGGGTCGTGCTGCGACTCTTTGCCGCTGTGCTCATCCATCACTACCGCGAGACCCGCTTTGAAATGTACCGGCCGGCCTTTGAATCCCAGGACTATGAAATGGTGGAGCTCTTTGTTCGGAGGCTCAAGATGTGGATGGGATTCAGCAAAGCCAAGGAGGTAAGGACACAGGTCCAGGGTGCATCTCTGTGTGTGTGTGTTTGGGAGTGAGATCAGACCGGAGAGACTCATTTCACTTTTCCCCATTCTGAGATCAGAAGCAGCAATGGGGAGAGGCCGACGGGAAGGAAATAATAATGATGTCCCCTCCCCACCTCAGTTATTAAACAAAATATTTCATTCTGTGCCTAGGAAGGAAAGTGAATTTTTCAATCTGTCTATAACGTGCAGATTTCTTACTGCAGCCCTCTCTTTTGATGGTTTTGAAATGAGCCAACATTTTTTTAGTCTATAAGTACAGAATGTTTTTAAAATGCTTGGTCAATCCTTCTCTTTCTAAGTTTTTAAATATATTTTTATGCATTTTAAAAATATATCACATATATATATATATAGATATGAGATCTAAAAACCGCATATATTGTTACTTTTGCCACAGATATATTTGGGTGTGGAATAATGTCCTTGTGTCATTGCAGATCACTTTCAAAATATTAACTTTAAATCATCTAGTTTAAAAAACATGAATTTTGGGATATTTTCTGACCCTTTGGGGAGTCCAGTGTACTGAGGGTTAGCAGTAGAATTAAAAGTGAAGTGAAGCATCTGAACCCACCAAGAGTTGAGGGCCAGAATAAACCATGTCTGTGTCGTGGCTCACCAAAAATAAAAAATCTTGGTGTTCCAGTGCACTAGATAGTTCTATAAAGCCCCAATGTCTGTCTTACCTTTTTCCTTTTCTTCTTCTGCAGTTCCGGCACAAAGTCCGTTTCGAAGGGATGGAGCCGCTGCCCTCCCGCTCGTCCAGCCAGGATTCACGCTCCTTGCAGGGCCCCACGCCCAGTGCCACCTCGGACACCTCTCGCGCTTCCACCTCCTCCAGCCAACTGGATGGGCTCAGCCTGGCGCCCAGCACTCAGGACAGCTGTGAAGTGGACGCTGAGGTCCAGCGCTTGCTCTCCCTCTTGGAAACTCTCCTCACCCACTTTGATCGAGTGAATGAGGTGACAGAGGACGTGGGTCGCCTTGAGTGCCAGTTGGAGGGAGCGCGGAACTGGCAGGCCAAAAAGAAAGGCAGGCAGAAGGCCGAGACGACAGCAAACAGCCATCCTCACCCACCCCAAGGAAGTCCGAGGACCCTTTCCTCCAACGCAGCTTCCAACGGCAGCCATCTCCTGCCCACCTGCCACCCAGGTGGCTCTGTGCCCATCAGGATAGTCCGAGCCAGCCAGGGCATGAACCAGGGCGCATTGCTCACACCACCTAAGACGCAGACCTTGCTCGTGCCGGCAGTCAAGAGAAAGAAACCGTTAGGTGCCAAAAACCGGGTGCACCCCAGTGGCCAATAACAGCAACGTTCCCTAATTGGGAAGACCAGAAAGGTGTTGTGAAACGGAAGTGGGTGAGGCTTTTCTTTTCACATCCTCAAACTTCGAGGCCAGAAACTTTGCCTCTCCTTCTGTTTGTAGGGTGAACGCTACAGTATGTTCAGCGTGGAACAAGGAGATCTGGAAAGACGGCAGCTATTTCCACAAAGCCTGTAGTGCCTTGAAGATCACCTGCCTGATAGCAGGAGCAGTGTTACTACAGTTTCCTTGAAGAACAGGGAAGCCCAAGGAAGTAAGAAGAACCAAAAAGCTTTTGCGATGGCATCCTTGTAGTAAGAGGAAATGGTCTTTTTGTTTGGGCAGCAGCAGAAAGTGAAACGCCCAATCCCTAGGAGAGAAAGCTCATGAGGAAATGAAAGAGTTTCTTTCAAAGAAAAGAAAATTGCAACCTGTTGACTTTCTTGAAAACTGCTGAAGGCAGAAGCAAAACAACCTGGGCAAACCACTGGCCCAAGATGGCCAGGATGAGTCCCAGATAGCTTGCACTGGGCCAGATTCATCTCATGTTTGATGAAGACTTCTCAAAGAAGCTGCCCTTTGGAGGGAAGAATTTTTGTCAGGCTGATTTAGCAGATTCTCCTTGGATGGAGGAGGGTTTCCCAAGACAATGTCCTCTGTCCATTTTACTTCTGGCTCCAGAATTTTAATGGTAGGTCTATTTAAAAATACTGTCAGCTCAAGGGAAAAAAAAGAAAGGGGCCTTATCCTTTGGCTAAAAGGTTAAAAATCTACCTGTCTGGAAAATGGTAGGCTATAGGGCGACACCAAAACATGTTTGACAAGGTTCCAGCATTTCTTATTTTGGAAAGGGTTAGTCGGAGGGTCGAAGCTTGGAATAGGATCCCATGAGCCGGTTTCGTTGGGTTGTTATTCCAGCGCATCAACTCCCTCTGCTGAAAACCATTTGAGTGGGTTTGTGTGTGTTGCATTGGCTGTGTTGTTTAAGAGTTGGAGGAGTACCATTTGAGTATGTTTTATTTTATAATGTGCATGTGTGTGCATGCGCACACACACATATGTATTTCATATATATATATATTTGGTTTACGGTTTTTGTATTTACTGCCCAGCACTTTAATCATTGCTTGCCTTAGCTAACAGTGACACATGCGACTTTTAAAATAAGAGCAGGATAATAATATATCATGGAAGCAGTGTTTTTTGTTTTGTTTTGTTGTAAATCATAATGTGAAACAGGCCACTGGAATATGACTACAGATGTGCCCACTTCTTGGTAGTTACCCTCCAAAGTGCTAACACATTTGCAAAAGGTGCCTGGCAGTCACTTTGTGGGAAAAGAGCAGATAAGAGACTAGGAAATGCAATGTTCATAAAGGCCAAGATCTTTAAAGTTTAGACAAGAAGGCAACCTAGTAGCTCATTTGGGTGTTAGAGCCTGATGGATCACATGCCAAGCCACATTTACTTGGTTGGTTTTCCATCTCCAAGGTATTTCATGATGTATATGCAAATATTCCAAAATCTGAAACACTTCTGTTCCCAAACATTTCAAATAAGGGAAGCTCAACCTGTATTCCGCTTTGGAATGGGTTGCAAGACACACTGGCACTTTTTGACATTAAAAAACTACCAGTTTTTATAAACCTGATTTTTTGGGGAGAGGGCATTTCCCAACCTGTGGCCCCTGGAGGGTCTCATCCCCAAAGTAGCCCACATTGACCTCTAGTTTGAAATAAACCACTCCTTCCACTGAAACCGACTGCTGGACGGTGGTTTCTCTGGCCCTTTGACTGTCCTTGGTGGCCTCTGGCAGGCGGCCGTTCCTTGCGTCTTTTCCCCAGGACACATTCCATGTTTCCCTTCTCCCTCCATTGTGGCACTCCATCTGCCCTCATATTTCCTGGGGCCGGTTTCACATTATTGCAAGTAATTTATATGGGAATTTTTACAAGAAGAAGAGGAAAAAGAAAAATTGTATATTTTTGTATGTTTGCTATATTTTTATAGCATCGGTACTGTGCTTAAACATGTATAGATAACGAGTTATTTAAAAACGGTACGTTACAAGGCCTTCTTTTGCTGAAACGGCTGGGGAAGGTGTGGGCAGTCTGTCTTTTTGGGGTTTCCGCCAAAGGGAGATACTATTTCTATGTGTGCCTCACTTCCTGGGCAAGGAGCTGGAACTCCCTGCCAACGCACAACGGCGCCAAGAAGTTGCCAAGTCTGAAAGGAAGAAGGGGGTATCAAAGCCCTGTTTCTGACCAGGCCTTCCCCAAGCGACCTTTTCAGAACCCGACTCCATCATCACTGCTGGGAGTGGCAAAAGCAAAAGCAAAAGCAAGATTGTGTTTTCCTGGAACAATTTGTTTCCTAATCACTTTTTTCCCCTTCAGATGTAACCAACAGGGTTACATTCCCCTTTTTTATAAGACTTCGTTATTTATAAGGGTGCTATTTTTGAACAAAAACTCATTTTTATATATAAACTATTCCAAGCTGCTTTATCATCAGGTACAAAATAAAGACGATAATGCACTTGCTTCATTCTTTTGAGAGAAACAGGAAAGATTGCTAAGAGGTAGGGAGAGAGTTATGGAGAAAAATAGGATGTTTGAGGGCATTTGCCAGGAGAGGAGGAATACTTTGCAACCATCCAAAGGAAAATTGCAGACGTTTATTATCCTAAATGTTTGTGCTTCCTTTCCCCCTTCTTTTCTTGGTCTTTTGGATTTGGTTTTTTTTGCTGGTTCAACACACAGAGGAAACAAAAAAAAGTGTTGATAAGACAAACAGGTTCCAATGTGTGCAAGGCAAGTCACTGAAGGTGGTGATGATGGGGAGAAACATGAACCAGAGATGAGCGCAGAATGGGAAGGGACCTGAAGTTCAACCCCATTAGTGTAGGAATACACGATGCAAAGAAGAAAGACTTTTGCACTTGTTAGCTCAAATAAAAGTTCTCATAGTTTGTTATGTGGGTATTTACAAGGGATAAATCAAGCACCAGGCCACAGAAGCGGGTGCCTTAGCAAAACCAGCTGTGCTTGGTGCGCTAAGGAGGGCCTGTGTTTCTAGAATGACAAGAGAGTGGTGTGGAAGGAGTTGGTTTGGAGGAACTTAGTAGGATTTCTGGAATAGAACTGGCCTGTTACTCCGGCGTGGATCGTGTGCCACCGCATCCCTTTCTCCCTGTCACCAGCGAATCCATGTTCTGTCCTACCTGCCAGATCAAACTCTTGAATGTATATGTTGGCCTTCACGCTCACAAGCCGGGTGGCTTCTTATTTATTTTAACGCCCGAATCCCACCGAATGCAGCCACTCGCTTCTCGGAACAGAACTTGTCAACTGAAACAAAGGGGAAACAGCAACCCAGATTTTCTGGCTTGATGAAAGGCTTCCGGTAGCACAAGAAGCGACATGCTTAATAATGTTAAACCCTGCGCAAAACAATAATTTTTTTTGTTCTTTTGTAACGTGGGGGGGGGGGGACCAAACGAAAACAAATGTGACAAAGTCGAATTAAAAGAAATAATGGACGGCTCAATAAAGAGTTGTGTGTTTTGTTGTAACAAAGATGGGAAGTGTCTCGCTTAATGAAAAGAAAAAAAATGTTTTTATTTGGTTTATTTTTGGTTGGATAAAGTGCTCAGATATATACCACTGATGCTCACTAAACATCCTGGCAGCCTAATGACAACAACCAAGGATGTATCTATGGCAAAATGAGGGCATGGCCCTTCTAAATGAGAACTTTGGCCCCCAACTTTGCAATATCCCCATAGTCCCCAAATTTCTAGCACTGCAGAGAAGGAGACACTGAACATCATTCAGGCTTAGATTTTTTCTATTTGGTGCATCTGCATTCCCTGGGTTGCCTGGCCTGACCCTTTTTCTTGGGATGCCCTGAACTATTTCTAAATGCTCAGGTGGAGTTTTAAGCTACTGCAACACTAAAGACTTGGGGAATGAAGGAATACTTTTATTTAGGGAGTAATATTCTTATTTGGGGGCAATGCCTTCATTTTGCCCTTCCTGAAGCGACATCCCTGGAGATAACCCATTTTTTTTGAGGGGCAACTCCCCAAAACATCTGCCGGGCCTTCTTCCCATGTGCATTCCTGGCGCATGCTCCTGGGCATCCTGCCATATGAACCATTCCACAAATGGTCAGCAAATGGCTGACGGAAGGGAGTTGGTCTTAGCCAAACAACTACAGATCTCATTCCGGCAGGGATTCAGGCAGCCTTGATACCATTTCAGAGAAATCACACCAGTTTCCAAAACAAAAACGGTCAGCCGTCTAATTAAAAATAATAATGGTAAGCCGCTCTGATAGCCTTTAGGGCTGAAGGGCAGGGTATAAGTACTCTAATAAAATACACATCAATACAAATGGGAAGCCCTTTACCACATCCCTTTCCAGGGAGTCAGGGTTCTGTCAGGAATAGAATTCCTGACAGAAAGTTTTGGTTTTTGGTTTTTAAAGGTAGCGATGGGATATAGAGTAGTTAAAAATGTGGTCTCAGGTGAGGAGGTCGATAAATAAATAAATAATAAATAAAACTTTTCTTTATATCCCGCTCTTCTGTAGCAAGACAGTCACAGTGGCTCACACTAAAACGTCCACAAACAATATGATAACACATAAAATTACAATATCCCCCCCCCTTTAAATAAGAATTAAATATATTACAATTAAAAGAGTTTTAAAATCAATTTATAATAAAGACAACATAGGCAGGGTAGTAGTAAAGACATGGTGTGAGGGGTTAATGTAATGTGTTTCTAATGCTCAGAATTTGCTGGAGCCAACTAGAGAAAGCATATGGAGGGAGTGAACTCTCTGGAGAAGGGGATGATTAGGGGGAATTGCAAAAAGTTTGGTTTAAATCTATTTTATTTATATAGTCTTTAATTATAATTTGATATTAGAGGTTAATAAAGTTTATATATATATATATATATATATATAGAGAGAGAGAGAGAGAGAGAGAGAGAGAGAGAGAGGTGGTTAAAGATAAGAGATATAGATTGCTATGTTGAGGATTTAATTCTTGACGGCAGGTTGTTTTGACTAAGGGCTGGTGAGCAAGAGATTGCCCTCTGGCTTCTGGACAGAATGCCAGATCCCCGGATACTCGGCCATGGCATCATAACCACTGATCAACGGCGGGAAAGTTTATCCAATCGTTTGGTTACACTATTTCAATGGGGAGGGATTTTAAAAGCGTTGTTGAAGTGTTTGAGCTTTAGATCTGATCTGACAAGCTGTCAGTGAGCCCCGTCCACAGGTCTCTTCCAGAAAACAAAAACAGAACCCAGATGTTACAGACGTCCTCTTTTTCTTCTCTCTAGGAAGGAATAGAGCCAAGGTGGTGTAGCAGTTTGAGCACTGAACTACGACTTTGGAAACCAGGGTTTAATTCTCATTCAGCCATTGACCCCAGGCAAGTCACACTATTTCAGCCTCAGATGAAGGCAAAACCAAATCCACTCTGAACAAATCTTGCCAAGAAAACCCCATGATAGGTTCTCAGGATCCTCTTAAGTCAGAAATGATTCGAATGCATGCACCAATGGTGTATAGTGAATAATTTTTAGGCCAGAACCAGGGAACATGGCTCTCTCATCCTAGGAGAGGCCTCACAGCACAACATTAATCCTGCCCCACAACAACAGCCATCCAAGAAAGCTAATCATTCAGAGCTTGAGATGATGCCGCCATCAATCAGAAATCCAGTAGGCCATTCAAAGACCTTTATTCCATGAACAATGTTATAGTAAGACATTATTTGCCAAATAAGACTGGAGTCAAGAAGTTTCAGAGGACCTTTGGCCAATGGGTGAATGATTCTTTCCTGAGGAGGGAGTTTAGAGTCTGTACCACTCACACTTTTCCAAGGAAGAACAGTGATAAAGAAAGCCATCAAAGTCCTTGAGGGCCTCTGGGTTCAGCAACAGCAAAAGCCACCTCCTCTTCCTACTGTAAGAGAAAATCCTAGGCCAGTGAAGACAGAGCAGGAGTGGCACGTTTCTTCCCAGCAAGCCTCCAGGTTCCATGTACTTCAACAACGGAAAGGCAGGGGATTCCTCTGTCTCAAATTCTCACAATACCTTTCTTTTCCCTAAATTTAAGTCTAGGTCTCAGTTCTGCTGGGAGCAGATGTAAGCAAAGGCTTACCTAAGATTAGTCCCAAATGTCAAACTCCTCCGAGGTCTCCACTTTGGGCATCTAAACCAACCTCAAAGCCAGACTATTTAGACTTGCAGAACTTAATTCTTCCTCACTTCCTCCTGTCCTGCCCACTAGAAAAAGCCAATCACCAGCCGTCACCTGAAGGTAAGATTTTTGTGAAAATGGCCACGGATGGACTGTGGACAGGGACACTCCAGGACTGTCAGTCTCACCAGTTCAACAAGCATCACACAGCCCTGTTGCACCCACACCTGCTTGGAGACACTTACCCCAAAGGCGCTGGTTAAAAATAACCCAGAGTCAAAGTGGCTCTGTGGTATCAAAGGATCAGCAGCTACCAAAAAGAGACCATGTGAGTAAAGTCACAGTGAGGCCACAAATCAAACAGAGGTCAAAATGGTGGTGACACATCCAGGATTGGAGTGAGGGCTGAAAGCAAATCCTTCTGAGTCAGCCGTTGGGAGTCTGGGGGGACACCAGCCCAGACTCAAGCTGTGTTAAACAAACTCTGTGAAGTCATCCACTGAGGAGATCAAGCGTTTCCTTTGCCCCGTTTCATAGGTAGGAGCTGGGTCTTGGGGGATGTGGGCAGAAGCTTTTGTAGGGACAGGAGGGTGCATGGCAGGAAAACCAGATCCCTGGTACTGGGTTTCCTCCCGGATCTGGAAGAAACATAAGAAGTAGTTAACAGTCATTGGGAGCCTGTTAAGAGACATAGGTGGATGGGTGTCTTATTTCTGGATCTTACACAAGAAGCTAGCCAGCATGGGGTTGTGGTTTGAGTGGCGGACTAGGACTCCAGGAGACCATGGTTAGAATCCTTGCTCAGCCATAGAAACCAACTGGGTGACTGGGGAAACTGAGACCATCAAGCAGTGACCAGCTGAGGAAAGAGAAGGTTGCTCTCTGATCTAGTAGCGGGACCTCACTGTCTTCTTCCAGCTACAAAACTGCATCCAGGACAAGCCCTGCCTGGTCCCTGCCCTCCTTTTTTCTCTCAGAGGCACAGCTGAGATTGTGCCTCTTTAGCCAGATTCCTTGGAGGAGAGGAGGACTAGGAACTCTATGTGTAGAAGGTGATGGTCCGTGCCCTTTGATCTAGGATCCTGGCTTTTAGGCTGGCATTATTATGCCCACACCCAGTACAAGGCTAATGGAGGAGTCGCTTGCTGAGCCACATGGATAAGGCTGAATGCAAGGAAGAGTTCCAGTGCAACAAATGATGTTCCTCCCAGTCATATAACATCTTCCATTCTCCCCCAAATGGCTCTCTGTGAAGAGGGCTCGAGGGGGATAAATTCTAAAAATGTCTTTCTGGGGTAAGATGGAGGCGGAATGCTGTTATTGAGCATATTTCCTGTGTGTCAGACCAGGAATGTAAAACTTTGGGGGGATCAACAGCAGGGAGAACAAGACCCACCACTCACCCTGTGTCGGAGCCTCTTGATGTGACGCAGCCGAGCAATCCATTTCGAGGGGTAGGTATCCGTGGGGTTGGAGCGGCTGTGGTGGACATGAGATGCCATCTAAGGGAACAGAGGCAAGTAAAAAGGGTCAGCATTAGCTGGCCAGGAGATGCACAGCTGAAGCAGAGCCCTCAGTTTAGCTGAAAGATCCAAATGAAACCTTGGCCGGAATCCGGATGGTGTCTTTATGCTAGTGTAAATACAAGTGTGATGCCATGGCAGGGTAACAACCTGAAGCTACCCATAGCCCTGCAAGTATTGGTCAAATTTTAATCCTGTGCAAGTCAATGGATCTCCTACACAGTAGAGTAATTCCAGGCCTTGAGGAAACTGATGCCAAAGAAGTGCAAAAAGAAATCAACCCCCACACCACACATACAGACACACATGGGACTCACATTGGCATGTAGAGCCATCTGACGGGCTACAAATGGCAGGTTTTTATCAGAGATGATCTTTGCCACACTGGCGTCAACAAGTCCTTCCATATCTATTTATCGGAGACAGAAAAAGCAGAATGTTCAAACCAAGCGTCTAATTTAAACATCTCTCTTCCACTTTATATTCTGCCTTTTTTTAAATCCTCCAAAGTTGAACCCAGAAGCTCAATTCCTTACATTATGCAACTCTCACCCTGCTAGATAATTGTGCAGGGAACCCCATTCATGGGCTCGGAAAGAGAAAGGCATGAAACCTGGCCTACCTTTCCGGCACTGGAGAGTAAGCAGGTTGCAGTTGTAATCCAGTGGCTTGATGACAACATGCACAAAGTTGAACTGGCCCTGGAAAGGAGAATGGTGGTGCATTGGAACAGGCTGGCGAGAATGAGAAACTCTTCCTTGGATACATATTCAGGGGTAGCCATGTTGGCCATGCAGCAAAATACAACAAAACCCATAAAGCAGAGATAGCTTTGTTAGGCCAACCAGAGATAGCTTTGTTAGGCTTTGGTAACCAGTGCTTGGGTTACCTACAAGAAAATGGCTTCAGCTTCTATGCATCTGGCAAGCTTTTGAAGCTTCAACAGGACTGGGGTCACCCTAGATATCCCCAGGTAACCTAGGCTTGTATAACATCAGACCCAAAACCAAATTGTGCCAGACATTTCCTTTACCTTGATAGTTCCCAGTTTGAAGTCTTCCCCTGAGTCGTTGTAAATTATGGAAACAAAGTCGTTCCCCAGGTGCCGTTTCTTGTCGCAACGATACTTGTCTAAGTCCTTGGTGGGCATCAAAGTAGCGATGTGGAAAATGGCTGTGGGCAAGATTGGTGGGGGGGGGGGATGAAGGAAGATGTTGGGTAAGGCTGCTGGGATTTATAGTTGCTGAGTGCCTTTGTAGTTGTTGAACAGAAGGGCCTGTGCTGTCATGACAGGCAGACCCTTGGGACACCCTGTCTTAAAATTATGTTGACCCTTTTGTGAGTGAAAAGCCTTGAATCCATTCCTATCATAAAGCCCTCTCCCCTTCTTTCTCATCCTGGCATTCCCATTTTGGGAGAAAGGTAGAATATAAATCCAATAAAATAAAATAAAGTACCTTGCATGATGTCATCGTGCCAGCAGTAGGTAAACTGCCCATCCTCGCCGCCCACATCCAGACCGCCCAGGTAAATCTTGTCTGGCTGGCAGTCTTTGAGTTCAATGAGTTTTCCCAGGCCAGTCAAGAACTCCGTGTACCGATAGGAGCCATGTTCATTGGATAGGATGGCCAGTTCGTTGTTGCTCTGGTGAAGGAGGATGGGAAGGTTAAGAGTTGGAGAGCAAAAGTAAAGACAGATGAGACGTGAGGAATGGATTTCACTGCAGCCAGAGCAATCTTTCATTTCTAGCAAAAACTAGCTTCTCTATAGCATTAGAAGGAGCTATCCATGAATGGGTTAACCCATCTTGCTCCGTCAGGGATCCTGTGACTTCCTCGCTGAATGCTTTAAGATTAGATTCCTAGTTTTCCCCATTGGATTATTATTATTTATTATTATTATTCCTAACCACTAGCAACCACAACTGTATGGGTTTTTGTCTTTTGGATTCCACAAGCATTCCTTCTCTATTTGCTTTGTGTGGGAGTGGGCCTTGCATCACAAAGGAAGAAATATACCAGGTTTGTGCAGGCATTTTGTGCAAGTCATGGAAAGTCTGGCGATGCAAAGAGAGGGTCACCTCCTCCTCACCCTAAATACCAAAGGGGGCTAACCAACTCTCAGGAGGCTGTCTTGAGGTGAACAAAGCGTACATGAACTGTCCTTACCTGGCCTTCTCCAACATACAACACAGCAATCTTGTGGGTGTCATAGGGAGGGATCTGGTCCAAGAGCTGAACAGATCTTTCAAAAGTCTAAGGATGAAAATAAATAAAATGATTAAGTGGAGTGGAGTGGCAGACATAGTCTAATTTAGCAACCAAAATATTTTCCTCAGAGAACTGGCTGTCCATATCGCCCCTACCCACAATTAAAACGTGACACTTTTTAATAGGAATTTATTTCTCCCAAGTTTAAAATAATAACAAATGAAACAACAACATCGAAGTCCAGAAAAAGATACAATTATTCTTTGAGACTTTCTTTTTAAGTGTAGGTTTGAATTGTTTCCATGCTCTCAGTATTCTGGGATCGTGGCTCAAAGCTTTTGTTTTCAGACAGGGTTCTTTCAACAGTTTCTGTCTGGGACTACAGCCTCCGAAAGTGCCTTTGCTAGGATTTATATTCTAGTCAAAAATATCCCTGAGTCCACCCTGTAAATCTCTGCCACCCTCAACAAAGTGGATTTGCTTCTACCTGCATTTGCTTTGTGTGTTTAGTATATAAAAGGGCATGCTCCCACCTACCTCATTTGGCAGCAAGAGGGGTTTGTTAGATTCATCGCCAAAGAAAGGAGAGTGGTACAGCTGCAGGAACACGAAACTGGGGAGAGAGACCAACATTAAACCTCCTTTTAAGGGAGCAGCAAGGGCCAAACATACAAGGGATTTTCAAAAGAAAAAAGTTTCAAACCCTAGAGGAATTCACAGACACACTCTGAAGAACACTCAGAACGCTTCAAGCATTAGCCAAATTGAAAGAAAGGCACTGGGAAGGTGGCAAAGTCTGGCTATATCCTAAGAAAGGGCTGCCATGTGTTACTAATTTGAAGGAACCCAACAATGTCTACCCAGCTCAAAGCATCCCAAGGGGAGAAAATCATTCCCTGAACACATTGTAAATGCCCACCCCTCTTTTAAAGGAATATCTGGAATTTTGTGAGTTAGTCTCAATAAGGGTAGCAACTGGTCAATGGTGATGTAAATCCAAATGATGCAATGGTTCTACTATAGATGAGGCTAAGAACAAAATTTAGCCTTATAACTCCATCTGCTAAAGCTATCTGATTTATTTTGGATACATAATAGAGGCTTTAGACAGATGCTGTACATCAGGCCAAAGGAAAACCTTCCAAGGACTCACCTGGGATTGATTCCTGGCACCTTCTCTGCATTGGAGGCGGCTGCCCTGCCTTTGAAGGGGTCTCTCTCAATCCTCTTGCCCCTCCTTGAGGGGGCTGAGTCGGAGATGGTGTACCCGCGGGGGCGATGGCCGGTAGGGGAATGGGGGGAAGAGGCAGGGACACTGCCCCCCACCCGGGCTCCTCCAGCAGCCTTCTCATTTTCTCCTTTGCCCAACCAGCTGGACGCTGTCTCTCCTTCCAAGTGTCCCGACTGGGACTTGGATTTGACGTCGCTGCTCAGTTTTCCAGCCGGATCTTCACCACCAGGATCCTTGAGCACCTCCTGAAGAGTTTGAAGCTCTGGAGATGAGCTGGACTTACTGAGGGGCTGGGAAGGTTGGAAGGAGAGGGCCTCAAAAGCCCGGCTGTCTTCCAGGTTCCGGGTTCCTTCAATGGGAATGCCGATGGATGCCAAGTCTTCTGGCTTCAGGGATTTTTCCTCTTGACTGGATGTTGAAGAAGACTATAGAGAAAGGAAGAAGAGGAAGAATGTGAACCAGCAACTTGGTAAAAATGCCCCTCAATGGTCTCCCTTGGACTTCCCAATGCTTGACAGACCTCATATTACTGAGCAACTGTGTCAGAAAAACGAGGCCTTACCCGACTGTATGTTCCATGGCCTTTGTTCAACTTCTCCTCGCCAAGGCCTTGGTCAGGACAGACACCTTCAAAGTCTTCAATCTCCTGAGATTCTGGGTGAGACGCCTTTTCTTTCAGATCAGAGTCTGGGGGGCTTCCTTCTTCCAGAACAACAGCAGATTCTATTGATAGACAGAAAGAGCAAGGTTAAAACATGGGAGGTGGAGGCAAAAACGAAATTGACACATAAAGGTTATCAGCAAAAATCACACACACATCCCAAAAAAAGAGAGCATGGAAAAACAGACCATCACTACAGCAGCAGGGAGGTGGGACACCGGCTGCATCTCAAAACGTTATCACAAAGCAGAAGGTCAGAGTTAGCACCGAATGTACACAGCCATGCCTCTCCTATGAAAACATGCTGATCTGCTCAACAGTCCAAGCCAGAAAGACCCAGGAGAGCTTTATTCCTGGTTCTCAAATGCCTCAAGCTAGGAGCCTCATTTCCTTATAGCCCAGGTTTACTCTTTGGATGAACAGACAGCAGGTGAATGGCAGAGGTCCCTCTGAGAGATTTTAACAGTGCCTCCACAAACACAGCCACTAACCATCATAAATTCCATCTTGGAGGTTAGCTTGTCACTCAAAGAGACACAGGTGGATTAAAGCACATTCTCTGTATCAAAGCAAAGGGCTGTTGATCTGTTTCTAGGCGTCTGTGTGTGAACTGGACTTCTGAAAGGACCACATAAGAATGCAAGACCATGGAGAAGTTGTGAAAAAAGGTGAAGTTATACTCACGTCTTGGCTAGTGGGCTTCCCAGAGGCAACTGGATGGAGAACGCTGGACTAAATGAGTCTTTGGCTTAGTCCAAGATGACAGCCCTTATGTTCCTAAATATCCACTACAGCCTCTTGGTAGACTTTTGAACAACCCTGCTTTCAGTTAAAGAGGTTAAACGTGTACCCTTATTTTGGGCCACTGCAACAACAGCTAAACAAACTGTGTGACTGACAGGTTCAGAAACTGTAGCATTAAGAAAGTGGGATGGTAACCACTATTTTTCTAAAGCTGTGTGGTGCATGAACTTCATACCAGTTGTCTGTTTTACCCTTTCTGTGTTCTATAGGATCTTCCTAAAGCTCTCACCCAGCCCTTGCCGAAGCTGAACTCTTTCCACCGAGGGTCTTTGGCCCAAAAAAGAGAGGCCTGGTCTGGCTTGGACTTGTCCAGGCTCATTACTTTGGTTACCATTTGCTGAGTGCAATGAAACTGGAGACAGACAGAAAGACAAGGGAAGGGTGGATGGAAGCATGAGGAATCACAGCAGTGTTTCTTTCTATACAAATCACTGCTCCCGCCCCAATCTCTTGCCCTAAAAAAGAAAAAGAAAGGAAAACCAAACCTCCTGTAAGGATAGGCACGTATACCTGCCCAAGAAATGCTCCTGTACAACTTTTCTTGAGAACTGGTCAGATACACGGAAGAGAAAGAAGCCACTGTGAAGGGAAAATCAAGGGAGGTGCTACATCAAAAGGGAAGGAGAGAGAAGGAGAAAGAGACTATGTGGAAAACAAAAAAAGAATAAATAATAATAGAAACAAACCAAAAAAAGGCACAGAATTTAAGGTGTCATCCAGAGGAGTTGGTTGAAATGGAATACACAGAAGAAAAGGAGAAAGTGGGAAGCTGGTGGGAAGGCCTTCAGGTATGTGTTTTGGCATAAAGGAGGAGGCAAGGTAGCAAATGGAGTGTGCTCACTCCTCAAATGGCAGATTGTGGCCACTCTGAAAAGCAAGCAAAGTCCTAATCTCGAGGGACAATCCATAGGGAGGTTGCACAGATTAACCTTTACAGAAATACAAAGAAGACACGCTTCACACGGCAGAAGGAGAAACAAACACTGAGGAGGGAGACTCAATCTAGAGGATTTTTTAAAGCTCCTAGAAGCCTTGCCACCAAAAATACATGGCAGGGCCTGCTCCAAAATCTGGAAGATACACTGAATCTCTCATTCTCCTAAGCAAGTGTTCTCTTCCCGTCCTCCTAGCCAAGGCAAGGCCATCACAACTGCTTTCCCTTGGGAAGAGCGGCTGCTACCTTGCCACCTTTCTGTCCTGATGTCCCAGTTCTCAGGTGGACAGCTGCTTTGCCTCACCTGTGTTGGAGCGTTGCAGGAGGGAGGGCTTGGCCGTTCCTGTGGGCAAGCTGGTGGAAGGGACTGAGAGCGACTTGTACAAGGCTGTCTCCCGGTGCTCCTTGAACCGCTCAGCTGCCATGAGGGCGTTGGAAAGCTCCTGCAGGGGCATGTTGTTGATATCTGAAGAGAAGGGACTCAGTGGATTCTCCAGACTCATCAACCAGCTGGTGTTACCTGGAACAGAGAGACAAACTCTTGGAACACAGCGGAAGCCCACCGAGAGACAGACTCACCTCTACAGCCTTTCAGGGAGAGATAGAAGTGCTAAAAGTGCTAGCTAGTTGTACTGATCCTATCTTCTCACCAGACTGAGGGAAATGAATTCCTTGCCCATGCCACAATAGAATTAGTTTTAAAACGCATTTAAGAGAGCTCTTTATGTTTAGTTGTATGGAAAACTGCACCTCCTATTTTCTAATACTATTCATCTCAGGACACTTTCCCGCCCACCTACCTGTTGGCCTCCGCACCAGTATTTCAGCCCATCCTTGGGTCAGGAGTGGGACGTAGGCAGCCAGGTTGGCCTTCTCCTTCTGCAGAGCCCCAGAAACTACCTTATCTGACCGAGTAGCAGAGGAGCCCTGAGGTCCCTGGGGCATCGAAGGGGTTGAGAAATGGGAGGAGGAGCTGTCTAATGCACCAACCCTTAAAGCATGGCCGCCTGAGAAGCAAAAGACACAAGAACAACCATCAGTGACGCCAAAGGGGAACCAAAGTCCTTAAGACAATAGCTGCTGCCACACTGCAGAATTAATACAGTTTGATACCACTTTAACTGCCCTGCCTCAATGCTAGTTACCAAGTTAGTTTCCCTGCTTAGTTTCCAAGCTCAGACGGGATTTGGTGTCCTCTTGAGTATTTAGGCCCAAATGTGTTTTTAAGCATTACCACTAGATAATGTCAGCAGGCCAACATTTAAGAGCAAAGCAACAAAGCAAATATTTTTTCATTTATTCATGCATTTAGTTTTTACAACCATGTGTGCAACAGAGCCTCCAGCTCAGTGGAAGAAGCACATGCGAAAACAAAATATCCATGGCTCCTTACCAGACATTGACCTGACTCTGTTGCGGGTTCGAACCACTTGTTGACCAGCCTGAGACTCCAGTTTGGCCGGTGCCTCTTTTGCCTGTCTGACTTGCAAGTTATGGTCCGAACTGGGAATCAGAAGCAAATCGAGTGTCAGTTCATTAAGAAATCATTAGTACTCACTGTCTTGACTGTTAATTTGGAACAATTATATGTGGATGGTTCCAGGCTCATTCCCTGGAAATCTCCCAATAAAAAGATTAGAGTAAATGTCAGGAAAAAAGAGAGGAGAGCCTGAAGAGTGGAGAATTAAAAAGGTAATGGAAAACCCGAAAGTATTCTGTACTTTCTCACAACCACACAATTTTACATATCGAGAAGCTCCCATTTTCCCAAAAGCTTCTCTCTCTCTCTCTTTCTTTTAAAGTGCTTGCAGAGGATGAGAGATGCAATAAAGTTCACCTTGATTCTGTGCTGCTTTGTAGCTCCCCAGAGTCCAGACCCAGAAGTGACCTGGTTCCCGTCCCAACACTTGTTGTGATGGTCACCAGCTTGTTCCCCACCAGCCAGGTCTTGGTCCTCCCTCCAGCCAGGAGAAACTCTCCCACAGGAGACCTAGAAGAGAAGGGAGTTGAAAGGGAAAAGAGAAAGGCACGTGGAAACCCAAGCTTAGAGCAGCTTTGACCATGCCAACCTTTTCGGCACCGCGGTGAAGTTGGAGAAGACGTATCGGGCCATCATGTCAAGGCAGGTTTCTGTCAATTCTAAGTGGAGATTTTTTAGGTTGTCATCTGCCTGGGCCATTGAGTTCTCATCCGCCGACCCCAGGCTGGAGCTGGTGATGGAAGTCTGTATCCGACTGAAATAAAGGATGAGTTCGGATATCAAACCAAAAAGTGTGATGGGCACCTAGTGATTGTGAAAGCATGCAGCAGGCTGGGCTGGGGGTGCTTATGTGCAAGGTGGGGGGGTGAGATTACTTGGTTTTATGGACATCAGATTCTGCCATCTGTTTAACTGACTCTGCAACAGACATTCTGCAAAGCTGACAGACAGAACCCATGCTGGGTTTGTGAATGTGAGAGACTGTGTGTGACTCAGAAGTAACTGCATGGATGGACGGCAAAAGCAAAAGTACAGGATTTGTTCAGAATAGCATTGCCTGACCCCTAAACAGCTAGGAGATGGGTCTGGAGAGAATGAGACCTGTAGAAGTGGGACCAGCTCATGGGTCACATCCAAGGTCTTCTGAATCAATTCCTGCTGAGACCTCTGAGAACTACGATGGCTGATTAGAGAATAAAGAGTTTCAGCCTTTTGCTATCACACTGGTAGGGTTAGAAAACACTACAATGAACGTCCATCAGTACAGATTGAAACACAGGAAAATAACAGGACTAAACCAGTCCTGAAGTTTATGGCAACCAGGCCCCTTCCCCATGGACCAATTCTTTTTTTTAAGGAGGAAGCTTGCCCCCAAATTTCCTCTAGGCTATTTTAGGGCCAGGAGAGCCTGTTTATTTCTAAAACAGGGCCACGCATGGTCTATGGGCAATGCAGTTCCCACCTTCCTCTTAAATCCACGTTGAAAGACTTAATAGATTAAACTAATACAGCTGGCCCTCCATATCCACCAATTCTTTATCCACGGATTCAACTATCCACAGCTTTAATTTTTTTTTAAAAAATCCCCAAAAAGGAAACCTTGCTGTTTGCCATTTTATTAAGCCAATATATATAATGGGTCTTGAGGATTCATGGATTTTGGCATCCACAGGGGGTCCTGGAACCAAACCTCAGCAGATACCAAGAGTCTATTGTAATGGAATTTTTACGCTAAACCCAGAACAACTTGTTTTGTCTTAAGACATGCAGGGGGCCACTTGGCAAAACTAACCCGGTTGGTGGTGCATGTGTGAATAGGTTTGTGTCAATTCTAAGGATGTCATGCAAGGATCCCGGCATGCAAACCCCACACCCCCCACTCTCCTCCCCAAGGGCCAGCAAAGCAACGTGGCCCAGAAGACCACGTCGTTCCCAGCCTTCCCATTTACCAAGCATGACTACCTGTGGGCGGCATGGTCAGAGACGCTGATGCTGCGAGACCGGAAGGCATCAGCTGGCGAGGGTTCTTTCAGCTCTTTCACTGGAGGAGAGTTATTCAAGCTTTGCCTGGCACTTTTGGCTATTTTAAAACTACTAAGGTGAAGCAGCACCAAGACCCCACCACACAAAGAGGGTGTAATAATTTGTGAGTGGAAAGAAATCATTGGAAGGGTAGCAGTTGAAAGGCCACCAAAGTCCCAGCAGGTGATGTAAAAAATTAAAAAAGAAAAGAAAAGCAAAAGAAAGGGTGCCAAAAAGAAAAAAAAGGAGGGGAGGGTGTGTTAAAAACAAATAAGCAAAACTTAAAAGCATAAACATTTCAAGAACAAAAGCCAACAGAAAGCCAATACCACCCCCACTCCGGCCCAGATTGATAAATGTTAACTTTAAAAGAAAACACACACAAATAAAAATCAGCACAAATTAACACGAAAGCTGATTGAGAGCATTGGTTGGAATACTACAGTACAAGGGGTGAGGAAGATCTGTGGCTACTTGGGAGTGCATAAAAAGTGAGAGAGCTAGGAATGGCATTTAAACACCCCAAATGGCTTGGGGCCTCTGTAACGGAAGGACTGAGATCTGCTTCAGGGACCTACCTCTGACTTACACCAGTGGGACAGGGCCTTCTCTGCTGTGGCATCCCATAAGTCTGACACTGAGGAGTCATTCTGATGCCAACTAAAAATGGCTTTTTACTCAAGCCAGACCCAGAAGTACAAACTAAACTTTGTCATGCCTCTCCCTATCCTTCTCTGCACCTTGAAAAAAACTGATGCCCCAAATGGCAAATCCCACTCCCAAAAGCCTCTGAAGCCATGTGATTTGCCACTTAAATGTAACCAAGTTCCCCACTCCTTCTATCATGTCAGGATATACAGTATCTCCTTATAAAAGCAGACAAACTCATACTGTGTTAATGTTTCCATGTTTTGTACCTGAGCTGCCTCAAAAACCTTTTCCCCTCCACAAAAAAGTCCCAGGATTGAAACTGAACTCAAATACATTTCAGTTTTACAATACAGCACACACTTTGGAACTTCTTAAGGGTCTTCTTATGGCTAGAGGCAAACCGTAGAAACCACTGAAATGTCCATGGATGTCTCTTTGCAAAACGGATGCTCTCAAAGCAACATGGGTTGTGTGGTTAACAGCTTGTGGCTATAACCAAATGAGGTGTTGCTTTGAAAAGAGCTAACCAAACAATTTTATAAAATCAATAGTATTCCAAATCAGTGAAAATTACAAATGCCAAGGCAAAGTGAGGAGGACAGAACCACAGCACAGAAGAAAATGGGAAACATATGAAGGGTTGACTGGAGAAGTACTGTATAGAATCCAGTTTGTAACTCAGAAACATTAGAGCAGGGATGAGAATCCTGAAGGTCTCCAGATGCTGTTGGACTTGCAAGTCCCAGCAGCCTTCGTCAGCACAGGGAATGATGGGAGCTGTAATGTGGCAGCACTCAGAGGGCCACATGATTCCCACCTCTGAATTCTCCTAATGTGTTTTACCTTGCAGTTACAGAACAATTTGGAGGACTGCACTGCAGAGTAGGTTGTGCCCTCTGGAGACTTGCAGGTATAGTTAAATAATATATATACACACAAACACCTAAGTAACTTGGGTGTCACTGGTAAACGCAAAGGTTAAACCTCTTCTGGGTGAACAGATGAAATAAGGCAATTTAAATAACTCTCCTTCCACACACCCCTTGCCAATAGTTCAGAGAGATGAACTTAGATCACACTGATTCAAATGACAATCACACTGGGATACACAATCTAGAGGTGCAAACAAGTCAGTGAAAAGGGAATTGAAAGACCATTCCAGGACGACTACTAGCTATTTGGGCCACTCACTTATCCAAAGTACTGCTGTGTTTGCTCTTGCGCAGATAGCAATACAGGGCTGATCTGTCTTTCTCTGAAGCTAAAGCAGAAGCACTAATAGCTGACTGACAAAACACAGCCGCTGCAAACAACAGAAGGGCTGTCCAATTGACTGCCATGCTTTTTGGAACAACTTCTCAAGCATTTCTGCTGACTTTCATCTCTTAACTGCAAATTTGGCTGGTCTGATGTTAATAATTTCTGAAAAGCTGTTCTAGTGGAGTGGAAGCTCACAAATTTTCAAGCGGAAGAGCATAGACTCTAACTTCAGCTGGATCAGACTGCTGGCTTCATTGATATGAAAGTTCACTTTGGAGTTATCGGCCGCAACACAGACCAATCAGGAGGGGGAAATGATCCTTCACTTCTGCAACCTGGACCAACTTACCTCTTTGGCCTTTCATTCAGACTTGTACTACGAGCACGGAAGCTGTCCTTCTCAGGGGTATCATCAAAGGAAAGGAGGACATTTGATCGTAAACCCTACCAATCAAGGAACACAAAAAAGAGCTCAGTCTGTCAAATGTAACTCTATAGGTCCAAGTCCAGCTTTCTCCAGGGTGGTGCATCCCAGATGTTTTGGACTACAAAAGATCTCTGGTGCAGTTGGCATGACCAGCAGTGGCATCAGGCTGGCCTAGTAAAATAGCCCACCTCACAAGAAAAAAAAACACAATGCAATGATCAGTGTATGTGCAACCCTTGCTAGAACAGAATATTTTAAGGGAAATAGAATCCAACTTCTCTAGGGCTAGATTCCCAAAAGGAATATGGAGAAAAGTAGGGTTTTGCTTCTCTTTATCATGTAGAGTTATTTGTGACCTAATGGGTGTGCGCCATTAGGACAGGAAACCTATGAAGGTTACCTAAACAGCTTGTGAAGGATCCAAGGATGTACCCCTCCCACAACAATGGATAATTTCCCTACATACCGCTGGTTTTCTCAATTAGGAGGACACATGCTTTTAAAATGCTTTTAATTTTACAGCTAGTTTAACCGTATTTTAACTTTTGCACATTTTAGTGGTATCGACTTTTATCTGCTTTTATTATTTTAAAGCTGCTTCGAGTTCCAGAATTGGGGGGAAAGTGGAATACACACACACACACACACACACGACCAAAGTATCAACATCATCTTTACCACCACCATTTCACCACAGGGAAGGCACAAGAGCATGGCTCTGCAATGCCACTGCAAGAAGTCCCCTCCTATGTTTGACGTACTGTTCAAAGGAAGAGCTCACCACCCTGAACACTCTGATCCTGGATCCGTTCCCTGGTCCATCAACACCTTCCTCCCATCCTTCTCTCATTTTGCACAAGAAGCTCACCTTGGTAATGTAGGGTACAAAGTCTTTCCGGAAAGGGAGGCGGCACTTGATGAACCACATGGCTATAACATGGTGCGCCAGGCAGACAATGTACTGGTTAAACCTGGGGAAATTATTTAATAAAGGCAGTTTCAACAGAAGTGAGCAGTGACCCACAGGCACTCAGAACTCCCTACTAAAGAATAAAAGGAGCCAAGTAAAATGCTATTAGAGCACAATCTCAGCGCAGGGATGCCCTTGAAAAGCATCCAGCCCATGTGGCTCTGCTTGAGGACCAGGAGGGAGATGGGGTGACAGCATAAGGGAGCTCTCCTAAGGCACACCCACAGCCAATTTGGCTTGGGAGGGTGAATTTGGACCCACTTGACTGCCATTGTGCATCCTGGGGAAACCCATTATGGCAGTAGGTACTGGATAGCTCCTTGCACAATGTTTGAAAAAGAATTTACACTGGTCTAACTTCTGTTTAAGTCAACATGAGGAAACACCATGAGGCACTCTGAGATGCTAAGAATCTGGAATTTTAAATTCTGTTACTGGGGATGTGGGACAGAAGGGAAAGGGGTTGAGGGCCTGACAATTGACTAAAAAAACAAAAACATAAAGCCTGGAGGTTTTGTCTGCCAAGTGGTACAGGATCATTTGAAGAACAACTCCTCCCCACTTACTTGGAGGGGTTTGTGTAGGGCAGGGAGATGGCAAACACACTGGCATACTGTTCTGCGGCAAAATTCCTATAGAGATGAGGCAGTCGGGCCAGTGCTGGAATATTTCCAAAAGAGAAAGAAAGAGAAAGAGAAAATCCAGTCAGTGAGTGGGCTAGCTGGCCACCATGTTTACTAGGAACTTTGGGGGGCCTGGCTAAAAACAGACCCAAATTCAACCCACAGGAGCCAAGTCACAAGTAAGGACTTTTACAAAAGAAGACCTCCCCCGTTATGCCACCCTCAGCCCCCTCACG
>NC_056529.1:159210-175475 GCF_019175285.1 Sceloporus undulatus | reverse complement strand
CTTTTACAGCTTGGTCTTCCAGTTACAGATAGAGGTACAAATCCCAAGAAAAACACAAGAAGTTCTACAATGTCTTCACAGATGCCTTGAGGTCTCAGGCTCCTTTCACAATATCTCTTGCCCCACACTAAAATGGCATAACAATTGCAGAACCAAGAAGGCTTCTCCAAAGCAAACTGTGTTTTGGCAGAAATGCAATGAGATGTCCCAATTAAGCCTCAGTAGTTCAGATGAACCATGCTGATGCTGGTGAACTACCATGCCCATCGTCTCTCACCACTGGCCAAACTGGCAAGAAGTGATGGGAACTGGAGTCCAACATCATCTGGAGAGCTACAGCCCCCTACCCTGCTCTTCAGTGCACCTAAAACAGCGACCATATTTTCTACAGATGTGTTCCCTCTCTGGTGCTCTCCTCCCAATCCTAGGAGATAAGCCTAAGAGAGAGAAGGATGCCACAACTCACTTGAAAGGAATTCGAGCAGTGGAATGGCCATGTTGGCTGTAGCTGAAATATGGGTCAGTTTGACGATCAGGACAGGCAGGGCTTTGATGATAATATCCGGCATCTCCACACTACAGATGGACAGAGCCACGACGCACTGGTTGGCACAGCGATAGATCAGCCCATGCTCCAGGCAGTAAACCATCTCCCGCTGGGAGTGAAGAGAAGAGCAGGGTGATGGAAGAGATGAAAGCATAATATGGTTCTGGCATTATGACAATTAGGTACCATTGGGTAATGGCAGGGGTGGGCAAAGCAAGGCTTTGGGGCTGCACGCAGTTCCTCAAGTCTGTTTTTGTTCCCCACCTTTATGTTACATTTAGTTGTAAACAGAATTCATATATTTTTATTGAGCCTTCCTTTGTCATAAACCCTTAGGCACCAGGGAGGGACATTTCAATCACCAGAGCCATATTTTCCTACAAAGTTAATACCTGCTTGGCTTTGTCCAGGTAACTGTGGTAAGAGATCAAAGCAGTCAAGACTGGAACCACAGCCAGGTGCAAGTCATTCCGGGAAAGTCCTTCTGGGATGCCCCTTAGTCGTTCGGTCATCTTTTTGTCTGTAAGCTGGCAAAACACACAACATGGTTATTGTACAACACTAAACTCAGTCATTGCTCAAAATGGACAATATAGTCAAAAAATTAGAAGAACACCAGGACTTGAAAGGGCAGTTATGAAGGAACCAAATAAGATGTAAAAATAAAATTATATCATTGAATACCAAAGTCAAGATCATCAACACTATAGCATTTCTGATTTCTGTATATGAAAGTGAAAGTTGGACACTAAAGAAAGATCAGCTGGAGGAAAGTTCTACAAATAATACAGTCCAAGATGCTGGGAAAAGTGAAAGACAGTAGGAAAAGAAGAAGAGCACATTAGAGATAGATTGATTCAATCAAAAACGCCAAGGCTGCTCTGAGTTCAAAAGACCAAGACAGGGTTGTTGATATCAGGGTGATCTGGAGGTCTCTCATTCAGAGGGTCACCATAAGTCAAAACTGGCTTGACAGCAGATAACAACTACAAATGGAGACATCATGGCTCATCCACACAAAGAGACCAAAAATGGCAAAGAACCAATGGGACAGACACACTCTTACCATATTACAGAGGGCTGAAGAGAGCTGGTCAATGTTGCAAGGGGAGGTCAAATAAAGCACCTTGTACTGCAAAGACCTGGGCAATTTGTTCAGAACCAGCTTCAGTACTTTCCAGTCTGTCTCCTAGAGAGAAAGAAGAAAATGAGGAACATGTTAAAAATAGGACCTATGGGACACATCCAGCCCCAGGCTGACCCTCAGGTCTAGAAGATGGAAAAGACTCTGACGATCCACCATCAATAAACATAAATGAAATGTATGCTGGTTTCAAGCTGGTAACTATCATTTCCTCATTATGAATTATGTATTTAGTGCTCATTTTTTTTTAATTTATTTTCATTCAAGCTTTAAAAGGAACACTTTGTATTGGTCCCTTGTTCTAACAGTAAATGATGCTAAAAACTCATAGAAAGAGAATAAAACCCAGCCCTTTTTAGTCCCAAAGATTTCCAATGAACTGAATGGAGGGGTACTGCCAACAGCACTTCACCCCACATCCTTCTGATTCCATGCTGCTTGGCATTATAACCCCTCCAATCCCTAGACCCAATTTCTAACAATTTGGGTTCACCACTCACCTGCTTTAAGCATTGTAGGAGAACTCCAAAGAGCAGAGAGTAGGGTAAATGCCCGGTACGGATGGCTGTACTCTGAGGGGGGCAGGCTAGGGCTTCCTGAGGGAGGGGAGAGGGCACCGGCAGGCTTCTTCTCAGGCTCCCTGTGATGTAAAGAGAAGATAAGGCCGCAGAGTGGCATCAGATGAGGTTGCCTTGAACCAGGACAAGGACAGCCATTTGAATGTGGCAGGCAAAACCCCTTCAAAAACCTTTCAGTACAGCTTTAGGTCAGAGAAAGGAGCACAGAAAGTGCAGCCAATGGGCCAGATATATAAAATTAATAAAATACATGACCTATCCACCCAAACATCAAGAGGCTCATCTGAAGACAAAATAAAATAACAGGGGGGGAATAGGGCTTTCCCCTCAAAAGCCAGAAGATTGAGGGGGAAAACAGACCCATACTTCCAAACACTTTGAGTTGGATTATTAAATTAGAATCATAGAATCATAGTTGGAAGAAGCCACAAGGGCCATCCAGTCCAACCCCCTGCCATGCAGGAAATCCAAATCAAAGCATCCCTGACAGATAGCCATCCAGCCTCTGCTTAAAGACCTCCAAGGAAGGAAACTCCACTACACTCCGAGGGAGTTTGTTCCACTGCTGAACAGCTCTTACTGTCAGGAAGTTCCTCCTAATGTTGAGCTGGAATCTCTTTTCCTGTTGCTTGCATCCATTGTTCTGGGTCCTGTTCTCTGGAGCAGCAGAAAACAAGCTTGCTCCCACCTCAATATGACATCCTAATGTCTAATTTACAAATTGTAAGCCACTCTGATAGCCTTGGCTGAAGAGCGGGGTGTCAGAAACAATCTTGAATTCAGTTACAATGTTAATCCATATAAATATATATACACGGTTGTGGAGTTGCATTGCTATTAGTAAGGTTAGGTTGGGAACTGTATCTATTTAGTAACTTAGGTCCCTTTGAGTTGGGGGGGGCAGACCATCGATGTCTCTATGCGGGGGCAATAGGTCACACTCCTTTTCTTCAAATACCTCCTTTAAATCAGAGTAGCAGAGCGGGAAAACTGCCGGCTGCATGGCTGTGGCTTGTCCTGTTCTATTGTAGGGCCCCTTTAATTGCACTACTATGACTCTATCCTCATCCAGCCCAGGAGTTTGGGCTGACGTGGTGCTTGCACCCTGGGTCACTAAGTTATTTGTTCCATCTTCCAATTTATCTCTGGGTTGTGAAACTCTAGCCAGTCTATGCCCAACACCACATCACATCCGTGTGTGGGTCCAATTACAAATTGAATCTGTTTCCAGTCATCTGGGGACCTAAGTTACTAAATAGATACAATTCCCAACCTAACCTTACTAATAGCAATGCAACTCCACAACAGTGTATATATATTTATATGGATTAACATTGTAACTGGATTCAAGACTGGTTCTGACACGGGATATAAATAAATATCATCATCATCATCATCATCATCATCATCCCTTCAAGTATTTAAACAGGGCTATCATATCACCTCTTAACCTTCTCTCCTCCAGGCTAAACATCCCCAGTTCCCTGAGTCTTTCCTCATGGGGCATTGTTTCCAGACCCTTCACCATTTTTGTCGCCCTCCTTTGGACACGCTCCAGTTTCTCAATGTCCTTTCTGAATTGTGGTGCCCAGAACTGGACACAGTATTCCAGGTGGGGCCTGACCAAAGCAGAATACAGTGGCACTATTACTTCTCTTGATCTAGACACTATACTTTTATTGATGCAGCCTAAAATTGCATTGGCCTTGTTAGCTGCCACATCACACTGTTGAGTCATGTTCAACTTATGGTCTAATTGGACTCCTAGATCCTTTTCACATGTAGTCTCATTCAGCCAAATTGTGACAGTTCTGGTCGCTGTGAGGTTGAACCCACTGTGGGTTGCTGTTGTTATTTGCTATAGAGTCAACTTTGGTTCCAGATCACCCCCATTACTGTTGTGTGCCTTCAAATCAACCCTGACTTATGGCAACCCTGTCTTAAGAGTTTCCTTGGCCAGATTTCTTCTGAGGATATTTGCCAATGCATTCCTCTAAGGCTGAAGGAATGTACCTTGCCCAAGGGTCATCCTATAGGCTGAGAAAGGAAACCAGTCCTAGTCTCCTGAGGATCTAGTCCTACACTCAAACCACTACATGGCACTACTGATATAGATACCAGGGGTGAAAAATTGAGTTCCAGACTATTGGAAGTAGTCCCCATAAGAAACGTACACAAAGTCACAGAGGCAGTAAGGACTAAATCTCACAGGGCCATCTTTGGTGGCCAGGCCCAGTCGGTGGAGGGAGTCAGCCTGAAGTGAAAGCAAGAAGTCAAACACCTAAAAACAATGACAAAAAAAAAATAGAATTAAAGAGGAGGTCTTATATTATTACTGGCATTTATTTATAAATCAGTGTACATGGCATTTTATGTATCAAACAGCTAAAAACAGGAACCCTGCCACAGGTGTACAACCTAAAATATGTATACAAAGAAAGCAAGAATACAAATATAAAATTAAACTTAGCCCAAAGGAGATAATCTGAGATCAAGCAGAAACTAGGTAGATAGATGGATGACAGTTTCTGATCTTTACAGGTGTAGAGAGGTATGCTTGAAAATACACCAGCAGAACCTGCACTATTACAGAAGCTGGATGGAATAGTAAAGGACAATTCCCAGTAAATAAATAAGGTGGTTGGTCCCCTGGGACACTCTTCTCGTCATGCCAAGTCTAGCAAAGGAGTAAGAAAAATTCTGCATAACAACTATCCTTTATGAAGCAGCTAAAAAAGTATTCTTCGCTCCTTTGGTTTATCTTACTTGCTGTGGGACTTGGTAAGGAGAGGGACTCTCACCTGCAATCGGATGCTTGCAGCAATTGGGAGGCTGTACTTGTATTTATAGTGGAGCTGAATGTGATGGACCAGCATCTCGTAAACACGGGTGGCGTGGCTGGCAGGCAGGCTGTACAGTTTGGTCTGGAAAGAGAAGGAGGAAATTCTGTCAAGCCAGAACTATGAAAACACTGCCATAAACATACGAAGGCCAGCAAAGCTTTTTTTAATTTGCCTTTTTGAAACACAGATGGGAAATGCATGACCCACGGGCCTCACACTCTTTCCTCCCCCTGGCTGTTTTTGATGTCTGGAGATCACTCAGGAGATTCCTTCCCTGCTCCCACCCTGAAAATAATTCAACCAGATAGACAGAGTGAAAGATAGACTGACAAACAGGCTGACAGATCAAGAGAAGTATTTCCTTACAATAGCAAATCAAGAATTGTTGTTCCCAAATGCCTTTTAGAGGTTTATGGAGCATTTCCAGAGGCCTAAAGTGACCTGGAGGTGCAAACACATGACAAAAATGTCCCACACTCCCTAGAGGACCTTTGCAGGGCATTTGGAGCAATGTTTTTACCCCCGGGGTGTGTGTGTGTGTGTGTGTGTGTGTGAGTGTCTAGGAGTGGCATGTAAGCCGCAGGCTGCAGTGAGATCGTCCCAAAGGCCAATAAAATGGGCCCCAGACCTTCCAAAATTCTTCAGTTTTACCCCCCAAAAGCTTAGAGGAACCACTAGACAGAGAGAATGGATGGCAATTCAGAATGGCAGTTACCTGGAGAATGACTAGCAGGCCTAGCACAGCAGTCTTCACATCCTCTAAAGAGGCAGAATAAGAGAGAAGGTCTCTTTCTTCCAGTTCGGGAGGCGGCAGCAGGGAATGTGACGCCACCTTTCCAGGAAGAGAGAAAACAGGGTTCTTGAATTTACCCAAAGCTACTCCTCTATATTCTTTACCTTGTGGAAATGGGTATGGCCTTTGCTGTCAAAGGAACTACTGTGGGCCCAGCAGCTGACTTACCTTTTCTATAATATCCAGCAAGCTGTTAAAGTGATGGGTGTTGCAACCCTCTGCCAGGTCCACCAGCAATTGGGTAGCCAGCTTGCGAACTTGGTGGTCCTTATCTTCTGGGATGTGAGTCAGCTGGGAGATGACCACCAAGTTAATCAACTCCTCCTGCAGAGAACAACAAAATTATGAGCAAACTGAGGCAAACTTGGTTGTCCTGGCTGTGTCCCTAAAACTGTCTCCCAGAATCAAAAGAAGCCCCACCTCATAAAACTGCCGGTTGACACTCAGGACAAAAGACAGGACATGCAAAACATTGATGCGAACAGCACTCCGACTTTCGTTTCTAGGTAGAAAGAGAAAGCAATGTTCATTAAAAGCAGGAAATCCTATTCTTTCTCATACTCTCATTGCTGTACCTAAAGAGCTGAAAACTATGGCTACAAAACAGGAGCCAGAGAGCAAGGATCCTACCTGAAGAACCTCTCCATCAAGAGTTGTAGGTTGTGAATCCATCCATCCTTCGCTGGGTGGATGGACTGAGCTCGGTACGTTATCAGGTTCAGAACAGAAGATTCCTTTCAAATAAAAAAGAAAAGAAAACCACTGCTTAAAAAGAAAGGAAGCAAAGTTTAACATAAAGAAAAGTAAAGAACAGGTAAAATAAAAATGTGAAGCAAAGAAGAACCAGAAGAATCTGATCTGTCAATAAGATCACCAGCTACTGTGTGTCACAACCCCACCTCTGGTCCCCCCCCCACACAACCATACAATACACATACACATATAATACACACACAAGCATGAATACTAGAGAAAGCCTACTGATGCAAAAGAATTGGTCAAAAGGAAAGGAGAGCAACCTCTCTAAGGAAAGAGATATGATTTTTGTTTCTCAGTAGCAACTCCTCCAAAGAAGCCCCAAGCAAGCCTTACAGGTCTTTCGTTGGCACATTTCTCCACAAGCTCGAAGTATCTCTCCTTAGATCCATGGAAGTCATTTTGGTCACACAGTTCCTCCACGGTGGTCAGCAAATCATGGACAATAGATTTCAGTTCCTGACTTTCCAAGGTCTGAAAGACAAAAATGGCAACTTTCAGACCCAGAAGAAGCTTGTGGGATACATCCCTACAAAGAGGAGCTTCAAGCAGCATTTAACATCTTTCTCATGCAGAAAGAGTAAAAAAGAAAAAGCGAGAGACACATATCAGCAAACTTTTTTTGACAGAAAGAGTGGCCTCTTTTAAAGGACAACTTTGAAAACTGCAGAAGGAGAAAGCATAGATAAAAAGAGATGGTGACTTGTTTTTACAAAAGTAAAACTCTTTTACAACCTCACTAATAGTGTCACCCTGTTCCCCCAGGACCTGAAGTAGGCTCTGTATTTACCTGCAGCTGCTGGAGTAACAGCTCAATGATGTCCAGGAGGATGTCCCAAGTGACCGCTTGGAGACCCTTTCCATACTTCTTGATCAGCCTTGTGATGGAGAGAACTATTTCATAAGACACAACGGCATTTGGACATGTCATGGCCTGGAAGGAAAAAGCCCTCTGTGAGGAATATCAATGACACAATCATGCTGCAGGGGTTGGTGCAGGGAACTCGGCACTTCTGTACTCCTACAATTGGATATTCAAAGGGTTTGAAGCTGAGAGGTCATTTTAGGGAATTCTGAAGCTTTTTTTTTTTAACTTCATGTGGCCTGGACTTTGCCACCCCAGGGATTTAAGGATCTTCTGAAGTTCAGATTTACCTTCAGGAAAGAGGGCAGCACTGACGTGGGTGAGTTTTTGAGGGACTGCAGCCGGTGCGCTCCCCACAAGGCCATTCCCACGAAGAACACAGCCCCTCGCAGCAGGACTGCATCTTCCATGTAGGTTCTGAAAGCAATCAAGTTTTATAATTGATTTAACACACACTTCTATCTTTGTGAAGGGCCCACATTCAAAACAGAGGAAAAGCTTTCCAACTCACAAACAAGGGGTAATGCTTATAACAGACATCTGCCAGCCCTACAAGAGAAAAAAAATTCTGGTCCTCAACTAAGAGACATCCCTTAAAATAATGGATACTTGGCAACCTTAGTTACGATGCTAGTTGTGCAAAGTAATGTTTGAGCATTCGCACCATTAAAGCCCCTTTTCTCCAGGACACCAAAACTACATCATAGCAGCAGCAGCACCCTTTCAAGCCAAACCCGCATTTCCCATAAACTCTGTGCAAGTCACCTCATCTTCTCCACTCAGCATGCCTCCCCCAATCTATCCTCAGCTCCAAAAGTGGATCTTTGATGAACCTGTGGTATTGCAGTAAGAGATTTTCCCCAGACTGTGTTACTCACTTGTCCTCCATGATTCGGCACATGTTATAAATGGCACTGTGACCCAAGTGAGTTCCCAACAGGTTTCTCATGAGCTGAAGAGCAAACACACAGGGTGCCTTGTTAAACTTTTAAGGGCCTTGCACATGACATAGCAAGATGTCAGCCCAAAAAATCCTTCTAAATTTTGCAGTAAGAAAAACACTTACAATTGTGTTAACAAAAACCATGAGGTCTTGTGCCAAATGAACTGATGCACAAAGGTTTACACTAAAAGAAACTGTTTAGCATTCTTAAAGGTATCTGGTTACTCTGTTCCTTTTATTTTAAAAAATTTACAGATTTTGAATGATACCAACGGCAGCTGATGTATTATCAAGCAATGGAATTTTTCAATGTCCATGCAAATGATATCAATCAAAAGGGGGAATGAACCAGGTATTAGATGACAGGAAAGACCCAAGAGCCAGAACAGGTAACAGGTAACCCCATGGACACGGTGAGCTGAGCCAGCTAATAAAGCAGTTTCTGCAGGACTTGTATCTCTCTCTGAACTCCCCCTCTGTTAAGACTGTGCTTCTCAAGCTGCCTCCTGTTCTGATTGCCAACCTCCCAGCAATGTAACTGACCTTCCAGCATGGCTCACAGAGTTCCTTTACGTTGATGGTCCAGCACAAGGTAACAATAAAGACAGGGAGAGTTTCAGAAGGCAGGTGGTTATAACACACCACAGCATCCAGAACTTGCAGGGAAACCTTGGAAGGACAAGAGGAATGAGAGAACTGTGATTCCCATAAAATGGTAAGACTGTAACTTTCAATGCCATGGTTATTTCTATGGTGATCCCCAAAGCACCATACAGCAGAGCTTCTCAAGCTGTCTGAGATGTATTTTCCTCACTGTGTAGGAACCAGCCATCGGCTACACCTGTTTCTTTATCTCCTGGAACTTGCCAGGGTCCACCAGCCAATGGCTCATGGACTGGCACCAGGTGATGGACCACCCCTTTGAGCATATTTTCTTTCTGGAACTAGGTGCACTTCCAGGCCTCTTGAAGGGTTCTTTCAGTACATGACACTGACACATGCTACTGCCCCCAAACAAATTCTATCCAAACGTTTCCCTTGGCCAGCAATGAAATCAAATCCCCCTTGCTGGGCCTATGGGGAGCCCTTGCACTAAGGTGCACCCCATCAAGGAAACACCAATCGAAGATGGGCTCCCAAGGGTTTTACAGCGCAGAAGCAAACAAAGAAAACCAAAGTGTGCAAACATTACCCATCTTCCCCCTCCCTGTGGCTGTGAGAAGAGTGCAAGCAGGTTAGCAACCAAGAAAAGTTTGCTGCCCAAGTTGGCTCGACTTCTTATCTTCTCCCAGCCCAGACTGCAAATCTAATGCAAAAAGTATCCAATAAGGTCACTAATGCAAGTTGATTCTTTCATGTCAATGCACAAGCTTTCAGTGTTTGGCCATGATGTTAATAAGGACTCCAAAAACCATCTGCCTGGTGGCACAGGCCCAGCTCACTACAAACATCCACAATAATTATGCATTCACTTACTTCAATATCAATCGCAGAAGATGTCTGGATGCACAAAAAGCAGATTGTGCTGCAGAAAAGGAAAAGATGGTTGTGAGTGTTTCCTGTATTCTAATTTTGTTCTCTGACCCAGAATTTCTAAATTTAAGGATTTGAGTGAGCAGCTAAGTTGCCCTAGATATATTAAGATATGCAAGGATATGTTAGCCCAGACAAGTTCTCTTTCACTATCATGCACTTATGGTGAATTTTCATATCCCTATGGTGGCTGCTAACAGATGACATATATGAAGTTACAATATTTAATTCAGCACTGATATAAAGGCACTGTCTTAATTCCACTTACCAATTCTAACTGATCATTGGAATCAATGAGATTTACACAAAAGTCAACTTACTCAGCCACTGATTCCACATGTCTATTCTATTTGGGCACATCAACTGGATTTGGCCCATTGTATATGTTTTGGCTGGCATTGTCTATATAAATCAATGTGTTGAGTCTACAGGGATGTTGGTTTAAACCATGTGTGGCCAACTGTAGAAGACTAGGGGAAAGCATTAGCCATGCAGGTGGTCCTGAAGGGCTACAACACCCTCTAGGACTCTTGGGTATTTCCACCATGTTAGTTTGCCTTCTTGGGATGAAGTCCTCTCTTGGGCCTACATTGGCTCAAAGGAGCACAACATGTGGTGGGAAAGCCCCATATACACCGTAGAGAGATTTAGGAGAATAAAAAGATTTTTGAAGTATTTCGCAAAAGGTTTTGACACCCGTGAGGGGACACAACTATGGCTCCAAGGCCACGCTGTGTCTACCCAATTAACCTATAGCCAGAATTTGTTAAACCCAAAAGAAGCTTTAAAGCTGAGCCTTACCGGACCATGACAGTAATATAATCATCTAAGTAGCAGCTGTTGAACTTAACCAAGTTGACTAGCACCAGAAGGAATTCTGAAGTCAAACCAACTTGCATCCATTGAATGACAAATTCAGCTGAAGAAGAAACAAAAAAAATTAAAAAATTGAGATGTGAAATGGCTAGGAACACGTCCTCTTTGCTAAATGCTAGAAAGTGTCTCATAAAAGTGCTAGAGAAGCATTTAAGCTTTGGTCTGACCCATTAAAAATTCACCAGCTGTGTCTCTGTAATGCCCCAAAATGTGCAATGCAGATACAATAATTGATTCATTGCAAGCTTCAGTTACACATTCCTCCATTAAAAATTTCACTATCTTTAAGCAGTGGTTAAAAAGCAGGCCTACCCAATTCTTCTTCCAAATACATTATGTATCTTCCATTATCCGTAAGAGCCTTGAACACTTCAAGCCGTTCATGCAGGTCTTCATTAGAAGGATAATCTTTTATCACTTTAAAGAAGTGAGCACGGAGAATCCCCAGCCTCTCCCCCTGAAAGATGAAAAGAAAGGGCTTCTTAAACTGAGGGTTCTGAAATTTTAGAAAAAGCACGCCTCTCAGGGGCCCAAAGTCCCAATGGAAGAGTTTGGATGTCACAATAAACCAGAATTGTGAAGGGTTCCATTGAAAAGTAAGGCTAAAGGAAGATAAGTAAGACAAGATTCTCCTGCTAGCAGAAACAGGACAACAAACCAGGAAGGCTTTCACAATGATCTGTTTAGTGTTACACCTGAACTAAGAGCCTTAGCTTGTTTTTCTCCTAACAAGCTAGACTCAAAAACCAAAAAGCAAAGCTTGACTTATGGTTCTGCCCTTTTTTCCACAATAAGCATGCTCTGCTTGTTTACAGTGTGCCAGAAACCTCCACCATTCAGGCTCACCATGGTATGCCAACCAACCCATACAATTCCTTGGTTTGGCTACTTCTCTCAGGCATACTATAAGCCTTACCTGCCCTTGAATAATCGCCTTCAGCAGATGAAGCACAGCGTGTCTGGCCTCAGCTGGTCGATCCGGCTGCAGCATATCCGCTACTACTTTCCAGATGGCTTCCACTGCATGCTGAGTGAGAGTACACAAAACTTACACGTTATCCGGACTCATACCGAACTGTCAGTGGCATCTACTAAATTGGAACATTTCTGTTTTTCTCATTTCTCCCAATGGATAAGCCCTGTGCACTCACCTCTTCAAACTTTTTCGTTTTTGCCACCTCGCAGATTTGGCCGATTGCCTTTATCCGATTGTTCAAGCCACATTCTGGGCTCAGTTCCTGCAAAGACAGAGACTGCGGCTGAGACACAGAGTGGACATCCATGCATTGAGCTGTCCTCACGTAGTTTATGACCCTCAGCAAACCCAAGCATCCAATGGCCTGTTACAGATTGCCAAAATAAAGCTGCTTCGGGTCTCTTTGGAGGTATGCTATTTAAATCATAGAATCATAGAATCATAGAGTTGGAAGAGACCACTAGGGCCATCCAGTCCAACCCCCTGCCATGCAGGAAATCCATTACCAAGGAACAAAGATTCTGAAGCAGATCATTAAACAGAGGTCTGTGAAGATCTAGAAGGCAATGCCATAATCACAGAAAGTCAACACAGGGTTTCAGAGAAAAGAAGTCATGCCAGACAAACCCTTTCTCTTTCTTTGATAAAATGACCAGCTTGTTAAATAAGGAATGCTGTGGATTATAGTAGATCTTGATTTCAGTAAGGCCTTTGAGAAGGTTTCCCATGACATTCTTGCAAAACGCTTGTAAAATGTGGGCTAGACAGGCAACTGTTACATGGATTGGAATTGGTTGACTGACCAAACCAAAGGATGGTCAGCAATGGCTCCTTTCATCCTGGAGAGAAAGTGACCCAGTGGGGTGTCCAGTGGGGATCTGTCTGGGACCAGGGCTATTCAACATCTTTATAATGACCTGGATGACAGAATTGGGGGCCATACTTATCAAATTTGCAGATGACACCAAATTAGGAGGAATAGCTAATACTCCAGAGGACGGATCAAGATTCAAAATGACCTGAATAGACTAGAAAGCTGGGCCAAAGCTAACAAAAATGAACTTCAACACAGAGAAATGTAAGGTATTGCACTTGGGTGGAAAAATAAAAATGCGCGATATAGGATATGGGGGACCCCTGGCTTAAGGAGAAAACATGTGAAAGGTATCTGGGAGTCCAAGTAGACCACAAGTTGAACATGGTCAACGTGTGATCAGCAGCTAACAAGGCCAATGCGATTTTAGGTTGCATCAATAGAAGTATAGTGTCTAGATCCAGGAGAGTAGTAATAGTGCCACTATATTCTCTCGGGTCAGGCCCCACCTGGAATAATATTGTGTCCGTTCTGGGCTCCACACTTAAAAAGGACATTGAGAAACTGGAGCATGTGTCCAAAGGAGAGCGACTAAAATGGTGAAGGGTCTGGAGAACCATGAAGTCCTATGGAAAGACTTAGGGAGCTGGGGATGTTTATCTGGAGAAGGAAGGTTAAGAGGTGATATGGAGCCCTATTTAAATACTTGAAGGGGGGTGTCACACTGAGAGGGAGCAAGCTTGTTTTCTGCTGCTCCAGAGACCAGGACCCACTGGGCAATGGATGCAAGCTCCAGGAAAAGAGATTCCAGCTCAACATTAGAGGACTTCTTGACAGTAGGGCTGTTTTGACCGTGGAACACACTCCTTCCCTGGAGTTGTGGAGTCTCCTTCCTTGGAGATCTTTAAGCGAGGCTGGAAGCCACCTGTTCAGGGATGCTTTGATCTGGATTTCCTGCATGGCAGAATGAGGGTGGACTGGATCGGCCCTTCAGGCAGTCATTTGAGTCCTGGCTCAGCTCTATAAACAATTGGTGGCTCAGGCAAGTCACACTCTCTCACGCCTAGGGGAAGGCAATGGCAAGCCCCCGGAACAAAACCTTGCCCTCCAACATGAAAGCTACAAAATCCAGGATCCCATAGGATGGGTTTATGGCACTTAAAAGTGTGTCAAACTGCTTTATTTTCCCAGTGTTGTGTGTGTGTATGCATAAACACAGACATAAATGCATCTATAATTTCCCCATACCTGGCCTTTAAGGAACAAGAAAAGCTGAACTGTTACAGCATAAAGCCACCAATTCTCCTGTATATAAAAAAGGAGTTTTCTAAAAAAGTATAAACCTCAGGAACTGACTTTTTTAAATCAAGGGCTATATCTCCCAGATGCTCCCAGGGGGGTGTCAACAAAGGGGGATTCTGGGGGGGCTATCGTCCAAAGGAGCAACAGCTGCTTTCTCCTCCCTTCTCCTTCTTCCTCACCTTTGGCTTCTCCCAGAGAGAGCAAGCGGGGAGACTCTCTGAATCCCAACTTGGCACATGCTTTTCCGGAAAGACTACAGCCCCCACAAGGCCCCGCGAGAAGGGCCTCCGCGGCCACCGTAGGAGCCTTCTTTTTCCGCCATTTTGAGTCTCTCGCGGGCTCACGAGCGGGTGGGGGGGCTTCTCTCCAAGGGGGGCGGGCGCAGGGAGGGGGCCTCGCTTTGGTCTGTTTATTTACATTTGGCAGAAGTGTAAACAGCGGTAAGTCATTGTTTGTGGGGGAGGACGAGGGGGGGAGCAAACCAGGGCCGTTCACAAAATGGGGGTACATGGGGGGATACATGGGGGGCACAACAGCAGGAGGCAGCCCCCCTTTTGATATTTTAGGTAAGTGGCCAAAAGCCTTTTGGGTCATGACTCCCAGAATCCCCCGCTGGTACCTGGGTGAGGGGATCCTGGGAGCTGTAGTCAGCTAATTCTGTTTCTGGGCTGCACCTCCCAGAATCCCCCACACCCAGGTTAGCCAATGGGGAATTCTGGGATATGTATTTCTGGACTGGATTTTCCAGAATCCCCAACACCCAGGGATAGCCTATATGGAAATTCTGGAGTTGTGATTTCCCCTGTCATGGCCACCAGAATTTGGTGTGTGTGTGTATGTATACTGTGCATAAGCACACACCACATATGTGCATATATGTTTTCCCCTACAGTGGCCACCACAATTTGCTGTGTGTGTGTATCCATACATGTGTGTGCGTGTGTATACATATATATGTGTACATATCGATTCAAAGGCTGGAGCCATGTAAGTTAGTGGCGCCAAACATCGTGTCAATGCAAACTGCGGTCCAGCAGGCCTAGGCCTCCACTGACTTGGCCGAGGGCATCTCCGCATCTCCTGCACGACCCTGAGTTCATCAGCCAAGTGTTGCAGTTTAGGAGTTTCTGTACATACTACTGTATAAGTCTAGAAATTTTAGTCAAAAAGTTAACCACCCAAAAACCTAGGTCGACTGATCCATGGGACAATGTAAATACTACACCTTTAACCCTTATAAAAAGGGAAGCATCCCCTGGCGAAAGGCAAGAGGGCAATCTGCCCTGGAAGCACAGACCCCTCCTATTCTCTCTTCCATCCGCCTTTAGTGTGAGCCAAAATCGTTTATGCCTGCCATAATTTGTAGGTTCTTTGGCATTGTTTTCCTTTGCTTCATCATTGGGTCCTTTGTTGCATTAACCTAAGTTTTACCCTTGAATTATCACAAGGGTCATATCAAAATCCATAATTTTGCTTCCAAAACAATGCCCTCGACCTATACATCGGTCGACTATAGTCGAGTATGTTCCTTGAAGCCATTGATTTTGGGGGTGTATGCCAAACCCCTGAAAAGCTTGGGCTCCCCTCAGCATGCTGTATTCCTTGGAGAGATTGGTTTTATGCCTGTAGGAGAGATCATCCCATGCAGAATAGGCGAGAGTACGTAAGTTGCCTCTTGAGAAAGTGTTGCCTTGTGTTCTGTTGATGCCACTGTGTTGTTTGTCTTTCATCAGTTTCTTCGATGCTCTCTTAGTTAAAGATGCCAAGCACACAGAGCAAAGACACCCGGTCTGAAGGAGAGTTCAAGAGGCTCTTAGGACTGGGGCCATCCAGGCCGAACTCTAAGTCATCAGAGGAAAACAGACAGAATTATCATCACGGAGAGAGATTCTCAAGGTAACGCTTAGAAACATTGGCTGTTACAGACAGCACAAAATAAAGCTGCTTCGGGTCTCTTTGGAGGTATGCGTTTTAAATGATGCGTGTATCCTAAGAATCCGAAGCAGCCACCAAAGCGACACTCCAGCGATTAGGCACGGAGTGTGGCTTTGGCGCGACCCTGGACTCTTGGAACCCATGCCATCATTTAAATAGCATACCTCCAAGAGAGACCCGAAGCAGCTTTATTTTGGCAATTAACAGGCCATTGGATGCTTGGGTTGTGAGGTCAAAACTACGTGAGGACAGCTCAACGCCTGGATGTCACTCTGTGTCTCAGCAGCAGTCTCGCTTTGCAGGAACTGAGCCCAGAAATGTGGTGAACATCGGATAAAGGCAATCGGCCAAAATTTGCGA
>NC_056529.1:143253-158118 GCF_019175285.1 Sceloporus undulatus | reverse complement strand
GTATTGATGTCAATTAAAGTATGAAAGTGTTAAAACAATTACGCATTAAAATATACTTACAAACTATATACAAACCTTACTCTGACTTGCTGGTGCCGGTGCCTCACTAAACTACAAATCCCAGGATTCTATCGGATGGAGCCGTGACAGCTAAAGTGGTACAAAACTGCATTATTTCTACAGTGTAGATGCCCAGGCGTTGGACTATGGATACCAGGTCCGGATCCCCATTTGGCAATGGAAACCGACTCGGTGATGACCCACTCTCTCAGCCTGATTGGAAAAGCAATGGCAAACTCCCTCTGAACAAATCTTGCCAAGAAAACCCTATGATAGGTTTGCCTTATGGTCGCCATAAGACAGAAATGCCTTGAAGGCACACAACAACACCAGCCTTAAAAGATTCGCCCCAAGTTCCTTGGTGTCTCTTCCTTCCAGCAGCAAGCGAAATCCTGGCTGCCAAAAGCCACCGGAGAAGGAAGAAAGTCCATATTACCTATGAATCTCCAGAAGGAAATGGCAAAGAAAGCGCAAAAGCAACGGAGGCCAAGAAGCTGAGATGGGAGCCCAAAAACTGGGAGCAACATCTGGCCAATATCCGGGAAATGAGGAAGGCAAGAGATGCTCCGGTGGACCAGATGGGAGCCGGGAAATGCTATGATGCTGATGCTGCTCCAGAGGTGAGACAAATGTCATAGAATCATAGAATCAACTTGTCAACATCCTTTTGCAAGGATGGTTTTTGCAAGCATCATGGTTTGCAAGAGAAATAATTTGGAATATGGAGGGATTTTTGCTGTCTGTCAAGACTGGAGACCCTACCCAGTCAATCCAGCAATGTTCACCATCAGTTTCTCTTCCGCTTTCTAGGTGATGCGCTACCAGGTTCTGTTGTCGCTCATGCTCTCCAGCCAAACCAAAGACCAGGTGACTTCGGCAGCCATGATGCGCCTGAGAGAACATGGCCTCACAGTCAACAACATCTTACAGACGGATGACATGGCTCTGGGTCAGCTCATCTATCCTGTGGGGTTTTGGAAGGTGAGTGGTTGGCTGGGATGAGTAGAGGGAGATGCAGAAGGTAGTTGTTGAACAAGGGGCTCAGGATAAAATGTATTCCCTGAAGCAATCCATATAAAACCATTTTCCACTCCCACAGTGGGCTTTCCTCAAAGAGATGTACCTCAGCAATTTGACCTGATTTTTACTACTACTACTACTATTATTATTATTATTATTATTATTATTATATAGCCAGAGGACACTTTCTTCAGCTGTCCCAAAACTGGGGAATGACCTGCCGGAAGAGACGACAGCTGCATATGCTCTTTGGATGTAAAAAAGCATTGAAGACTCATCTTTTCCAGCAGGCTTACCAGATTAGTTTTTAAATTGTGAATTTTAAACTATGAATTTTGGATGTGGATTGTTTTAATATGTGCACACCTTTTAAACTGATGTGTATTTTAAGTAACATGTCTTAACTGTTGTTGTTTGTTAATTATTGTTGTCCCTCACCTCAATCCATGGAAAGAAACAGGTTAATATTTATTTCTTATCTGCCTCTCTCATGGATCTTATTTGTCACCTCCCAATGGTGTCTGAAGCAAAAAGTCCTCTGGCTGACAGTTGCCAGCCTAGTCCTAATCCTAGTCCGCCAGACCTTAAGAACATGTTTAGCTGCCAGCAACCAATTCCAAACCAAAGCATGCTGAATGCAAGATACAAAAGGGAGGAAAACCAACAGAGCAAGAGAGAGTACCTTCCAGTGGTTGTGGGCAGATCCATCCCCCAGGATCCCAGGTGGCTGCACCAGTCTGGTCACTTCTGGTTTTGAAAAATAAAAACCCATGGGCAAAAAATGGGTCTAGGGAAAGGAGGAACAGCCGGAAATGGCCCATTGTGTGCCCTCTTGGACACTTTGAGTTATGCTGGTGCACATTTTTTATGAAATAGGTTTTTGTGTGTGTCTCTGCAAAAACGTTTCTGGAGGTGGTGGGACACAAAAATCGATTTTGGGCGGTTCACACCTGTTCTGGAACATCTTCCTTTTCCTTTAACTCCAGCGCAAGGTGAAATACATAAAGGAAACCACAGCCATCCTGAAGCGGGACTACGCCAGTGACATTCCCAAGACAGTTGCAGAGCTGGTAAAGCTGCCCGGCGTTGGGCCCAAGATGGCTCATTTGGTGATGGACATTGCCTGGAAGAACATTTCTGGAATCGGTACTGTCAAATACTCTTGCTGTGTCCACATTTCTTTTAGGACAGGTTTTGGATCAACTGCTTCTTAAGCCTTCATTTGAGACTCTTGTAGTCTCAGCTTCTATATAACAGCACTTAAATTTTGGCTGACAGGCTAGTAAAACAGCAGAGGTGGCAAGGAACAGGGATTTTTTCTCTGAATTAGCAATTCTTTTAAAACACTCTGACATTTCCCAAGACGAGGGCAGCTTTCCAGTAAGCTTATATTGCAACAGGGACTGAACTGCCATTTGAACAACAGACCTGTGAAGCAGGCTAGTTTTTTGTATTTCTCCCTGTTGTAGAGGTCAAGAAGCAGAGAGGATCTGTCCAAAGACACCTAGGCCTGTTACAGACTGCCAAAATAAAGCTGATTCGGGTCTCTTTGGAGGTATGCTATTTAAATGATGCATGCACCCTAAGAATCCGGAAGCTGCACCAAAGCTGCACTCCAGTGCTTAGGAATGGAGTGTGGCTTTGGCGCAACCTCCGGACTCTTAGGATCCATGCATCATTTAAATAGCATACCTCCAAAGAGACCCGAAGCAGCTTTATTTTGGCAGTCTGTAACAGGCCCTAGAGAGTTTGGGGCAGGAGTAAGATTTGAACTGGAGTCTTCCTGGGTCACACAGCCATTTCGTTGTTGAAAAACAGTTCTTCTGCAATAACATCCACAAAGCAGCGATACCTTTAGGAGGACAACCAAAATGCACGAAACACATGGTGCAAGTTTTCAGTGCTTCATGGGCTTCTTCATCAGAAAGGGTTAAAATCATACAGAAGATAGGAAAATATGATGTAGTCATGGGGCTACATTTTGTCAAGATGTTGTTATTGTTCTCAGTGAAGGTGATAGTAAGGAGAGCTATTCATGTCGCCAACATGGATACCCCTGAATGTGTTTTTTAATTGTCCTACAAGTTCATTTGAGAATCCCTAGCTTGGATTTGGGATTTGAATTTGGATTCCTGGAATAGGCAGAAGATGGCGCCATGCTCCCATCATCATTTATTATATCAGCGCACTGTTCTGTTGTGGGATTGTTTTGCAACACAATCCCAAATTCTGATTTAAGGCATATTAAAATGTCGCTGTGTTGGAACTGTAAAGTCATGGGAAACCTGACCTTACAATTTCTTTCCAACCAAACATATACCAGAATATAGCCTTTTGCCTCTTCCTGACTCTCAGCATCACTTCCATAGGTGTGGACACCCATGTGCATCGGATTTCCAACCGGCTGAGATGGACCAAGAAAGAAACTACAATTCCCGAGGAGACGAGACAAGCCCTGGAGGAATGGCTGCCCCGGTGAGCAAGTTGGGATGAGATTTTGAGTGTTTCCACATGGTTATGGTTTCCTCAGTGGCACTTTCCTGTTTTTCTTTCAACTACATCTCCGTTTCCTGTTTTAATAGGGATTCTTAGGCTGTTATATTTGGATGTGGAGAAGGGGATATATTACTTTCTTGCAGCCAAAAATCAAGAGAGCCTTGTGGCAACCTAAAAATTGGAGGGTTTTATTTGGCATCAACTTTCATGGGGCCCTTTCACATTGCACAGTTATAGCACCATGATTCCACTTTAAGTGCCATAGTTACTATTGAATTCTGGTCTTTATAATTTGGGGGGCACTCAGAGAGCTCTGGGGCCACCGTAAACTACAAATCCTAGGATTCCAGAGGATGGAGCCATGGCAGTTAAAGCAGTGACAAACTGCATTCATTCTGCCATGTAGATGCAGCCTGGATGTATCTTCATTTCACTGCATGGCATCTACGCTGCAGAATTAATGCAGTTTAACACCACTTCAAGTGCCTTAGTTTTAATGCTATGGAATGTATAGATCTGTAGTTATGTAAGATATTTAGCCTTCTCTGTCAGAGAGCTCTGGAGTCACAGCAGGTAAAGTGGTGTCATTACTGAGGGCCACATGAGGCAAATTAAAGGGCACATTTTAAACGGATCCCATCTCACATTGCAGTAGAAAAACTGCACCCAAAATAGCTTCAAAAATGACTTTTGACTTAGCAGGCACCCAGAGGCACACCCTTCCTTCCCCTCAAGCTCTGGGCTACATTAGGAAAGTATGATGGTGAGCAGGCTGGGTTTTATTTTTAATATCCCCCCCCCGCTCCCCGGGAGGTTTGTCCACCATTTTTACTACTGACAACTCCCCAATAAGCTTCTGAAGATCCCATGAGCAATTTGGGATAAAAGTTTGAAAAGCATTAATCACAGAACAGTGTCACTAATCTTGCTTTAATCCATTTGGTTTCCATTTCTAATCCTTTCTGGAGTAAAAACACATGCAGTTTTTCACCAGCCTGTGTGAAGCTGCCTCTGAAATGTATTTTGCAAATTACACAAGTTACAAATGTAGTAGCTTTAGAGTATTTAGGCCATGTTAGAATACCTGAAATATATTCTTTTTTCTTTCCTCACTCAACAGGGATGTCTGGAGTGAAATAAACTGGCTGCTTGTTGGATTTGGCCAGCAGATCTGCTTGCCCATAAGCCCACGTTGCAGTGAGTGCCTCAACAAGGACATCTGCCCAGCTTCCAGAAAGTCCTGAGATACAAAAGATGAACTGACCACTTTACTGGTCTCTCACTGGTCCAGGAAAACAAGATTCCTGTGAAGATGAGACTTGAAGATGGGTGACGCTGCAGATGACCTGACTCTTTTTGGAATAGGGGACTAATGGAAGAAGGATTTTGACTCTGAAATGTTGTTGGGTTGTAGCCATGGCTTATTTCTGGACTCTGCTGCATGCATGGATGGAAGGTCTCCAGCAGTGCAACCTTCTTAGAAGAAGGCCATAGAGATGTTTGCGGTATGGAGTCCCAGACTGTCCTGAAGGCTTAAAAGTGGCACACCATGTGGAAAGCTATTTCATAGTGTGCCATTTTTAATCCCAACACAAGTACTCCCCTTGAAATTAATGGAAGTTGTTACGGCTTATGCAGTTGATTTCAGTGGGTCTACTCTGGTTTGGGACTAGTTGGCTTTAGCTCTGTGTTTTTAAGGCCTAGGTCAAGGGATAGCATCACACAGCCCTGAATGTGTTGTTGCGCTCCCCACCATGGGGTTGATGGGACTTGCAGTCCAACAGGAAGGGCATGTAATTTCCATGGCTGGCCTAAACACAGTTATTAGGTTGACATATACTAGATGCGTTGATTCAGTGGAGCTTAGCTAAGTGTTGACTTTCCATCTTCCTAGTGATTCAGTGGGTCTACTTTAGTTGTGGACCAACAGTTGGATTTGGACCAAAATAGGGGTAGTTAGAGAAGGCAAGATGGCATGATAAAGTTATATGTTTCTCTAAGTTTGGGATGTGCTGCATAGACTCAGAACTGTGTAGGTCTAAAACTGAGGACTTGGTTGAGGGTTGAAAATGATCTGATGAAAACATGAGTTCAGTTTGCCTTTGGCTGGCAAAGATACACGTTTTTGGGCAGCTGCTGGAGGACTCCCTGACAATGAACCTGACCTGTTATCAGGGATTTCTGAAGGATTGGCTCGCTTTGGCATTCCTGGCCTCTTTTTTATTCCTCCTTCTAAAGGGCAAGACTGCTTTCTGAGAGCACCATTTGCAAAGCTGCCGGTCCTGCAACATTGCCTTTGCATGCACATACTTTTCCCCAGACTCGACCCCTCCTAGGAAATGTTTGTAGATCCTGTCCGTCTGGCTTGCCCTCCTGGAATTGCCAATTTAAATGCTAATAAGCTTGTTACCAGGCAGAAACCATTATCCGCCTCTGTATATGATGTCATTTTGTGCCTGACAAAGAGGCACATGGAGGTATGAGCCTTGACTAAGGGAGGCAGGCTGGAGGTTGAAAAACAGCCAGGCCTGCTGGTTTTGGGGGTGGATGGAACAATTTAACTGTGCAACCCCCGGGATCATGATGCCAGTGAGATCCAAACTCAAGTGACTGCGAGAAAGTGTTTGGGAGTGCATTGCAATGGCTGATCCCATGTCAGTTGCCAGGGGATGTGAATCCACTCCAGAATTCAATCCAAACTGTAAAAGAGCTATCCAAGAGCTTCCTCTATTTGGGGAAGAAGGCTGAGCAACCTCAGATGAGCTCTTACATTTTAACAGCCTTTTAACTCATGCTTTTTGTATGATGGGCTGAAAGCCAGCACCATAAGACGTAGTAGTTACAAATGCGTGACTTAAGGGCTTGTCTACATGGGGGATTTCTCCCAAATTCCCCTTGGGCTTGCTGTGTCCTGGTAACATGACACAGGCCAAAAACACCAAATTGGGATTCAGGTCTTCCTTCCATGCTACCCCCAATTTCATCTGAAGTCCCTCTCAAAAATCGCTTCTGGATTTGGGCTAACTGGCGGGTATAGTCTACAGGGGTGTCTGTATCTCCTAGTAAGCCCAAATGCATCCATATTCCTTTGCAGTTCCTCTCAAAATGGCCAGAAGTGAGCTTGGCTGCCACCATTTTGAGATGGATCGCAGAGGAAGGGAATCCAACCTCAATGCCATTGCTCACCCTTGGTCTCAGATTCCAGTACCCAAAACATACAAAGCTGCATCTTTGAAACAGTAGGCTACAGAAAGAGTGCTAAAACATTTTAAAAACAAAAGAAAACCCAATACTCTTTAAGTCTCACTGTACATGAGAAACCAGTTTTATTATTATTAACATTTTAGTATACATTTCTTTTTACACAATGCAATTAACAGCTCTTTTATAACTCTTTGAGAAGATTTCTAAGATGTGCAGAAACTAAGTGGTTACTGAGCTTATACGACGATGGCAGAGAAACGTGCTTTTAAACTGCGAGGAAAATCATTCCATGGAAAAGATGGAGACCATTTGGGGGGGCTGCGAGGGAGAGAAGTTGCGCTGGACCAGGGAGCCAAAGAAACCTGGGTTGGTATATATTTCCATTATGAGATTTTCAGTATGTTCTTATCCTCAAAGCCATGCTTTTAGGCCACCCACAACATATATCTTTAGACTGACAGAAATTCAAGGCAAAATTCTCTTGGGAGAGTTGCATTGCAATTTTGCAACATCCATATCCAACTGCCGTAATGTTAGGTGAGCCAACAAAATTATGTTTGTGCATTGCGACAAATGCACAGTGGGAATGATGTACATTGGGACACTGGCTACAAAGTGCCAATGTACAACGGGACATCTTTGCAATTCATGCTTCCTTGTAGCGAAGTGTGCATAAAGTTAGGCAATGCAAATTGTCTTACCCAAGCCTGGGCCAGATTTCTTGATGAATTTGGGAGCCGCATTTTAATGTGCCAATAATTCATTGCTTAACAATGCAACGGGGAGAAATGCACACCTACATTTATAGGGGCCCACACACTTCCTTCACCTTAGTTTGAAATACAACTCCCTACAATAAAACCCAAACCCTGCAAGAGCATTAAGCAGAGCAATCCCCAGAGCTAAAATGAAGAGCTCTCCAAAAAATTCTTATCCAGTCGTTTCACACAGATCTTGAAAGGTTTACTTTTTTGCACTACAGTTCCCAGAATATCCTGCTGGCTCTGGGGGAGACTGGGACTTGTTGGCCAAAAAAGTAACTTCTCCAGACTTTGGATTCATTTCAGGCAGAAGCACTCTTCAATCTGAGTTATGGCCAGCCTCACCAAGTAAAGTGACTTGTTTAAAAGCAAACTGTCCTTTCCAAAAGCCACATTTCATTTCACAGACATCCCGTATCCTTCGGGAATAGGTGATTCTGACCCCAAAAACTGAAATTTAGACGTACAACATCCAAATGGCATCTGGTCCATGAAGCTCCCTCATCCATTTCTTGTGAAATCCATGCCTTCAGATAAAACTTTGGCATTCACTGCAATGCCTTAGTGCAGCAGGTCTGAATCGGGAGCCTTCAATGCTTTGGAAAAGTTATTTTTGCAGGATTATAACCCCCAGAATCCCCCAGCATTGCCATTAAAAAGCAATTTTTCAAATCTCCAACCAACACATTGACTCACAAATACTAAGCTAGGGCTGCAAACCCGACAGGTCTTCAGTCGATATGTGGTGTTTGATGAGAATAATTTTGGTTCAAACTCTGGAGTCCTTTCAAAGGGGACACAATATGCACAACCTTTCCAACAACAAGTTTTGGTCATCTATGGCTTTTGCCAACACTTGTGGAGCTGCCCAAAATGTCCTTCCTAAGTGATTCCCAAAAAACGGTGCAAAGCAAAGTAAGAAGAACTTTACTTTTGCACCAATATTTTTTAATTACTCAGTACAAGAAATGGTACAATTATGCAGCCTCCTTTGCAACACACACACACACACACCAGTCCTCTCCAGAAAGGAATACACAATAATCTAAGGCACCTTATTCAGCTTGGTCATTTACAAAAATATACACAAAGCCCTCAAGTATCTTTGCGTCAAAGGGCACTTGTTCATCTCCGAGAACGTTGACAACAAAGCGTTTCTTCTTTTTAAAAGGCTGAACATACATTGTGCATTTAGGCCCCATGTTGAAGGTTGGCAAATGCTTGTTTGCATACATCTGTTGTTGCAGTTGCAATAAAGAAAACCTGCATCCCATCTAGCTCACTTTTTAAATAATTGTTTTCGGTTGCAAGAACGGTCTGGAACCTTCTTGGTGACTTTCACAAGCATGACTTGCCCTGATGTTTTATGACATGACATGTCTCTAGAGTCTAGCCTCTTTGCGCAGATCTGACCCCAGACTTTAACAGCCACAGATTGGCCAAGGAGTGTGTCAGAAATGTACCCAACTAGAGCCAATGCCCTCCTAGATTTCCTGCATTAAGTATCCTGGTAGCATGATATGCTGCACCAGTATAAAACAGGAACTCAGAGTAAAAGGTGATGCTTCAAACTCACAAAACTTTTGTGCATCTCCCTTGCTGCTTCCAAATACATTTGTGACATCTTTCGGAAACTTGTGTTCCTTTTTAATTCCCCTTTCTGACTACCAAGAGCTTCGATGTGGCTGAGATGCATTGATAATGGACCTGTTGTTTTGTGCATTCACCTCGACTCTGACTTATGAAGACCCTCTGCTTGGATTTTCTTGGCCGAGGTTTATTCAGAGGAGGTTTGCCATTGCCTTCCTCTAAGGCTGAGAGACTGTGACTTGACACTTGGGGGGTTTCCATGGTCAAACAGGGATTCGAACGCTGGTCTCCCACAGTCCTATCCCAACACTCAAACCATGACAGCATGCTTGCTCTCAGTGGCAACCCTTGGCCAGATTTATTCAGAGGGATGTTCAGCCCCATTGCTTTCCTCCTAACTATGAGACCTTGATTTATCTAAGGTCGCCAAGACTGAACAGGGAGTCGAACCCTGGTCTCCCAGAGACATAGTCCAACACTCAGACCACTATAAGTCACTGCCTCTAGGGAATACCCTGCCAAACACTTTCCTTACCAAGGCTGTATAGCAAGAAGTTTTTAATGCTCCTAGCTGGAAAGAAGGTTGGTACAGCAATATTAATACAGCAATATTAAAAAGTGGTGCCTTTCTCTTTGTTCGTTTAATGTCCTGGGAGTGAAAATAGCAGTAAATTTGGAGATGAAACTGGTTTGCGCCAAACCCTCTTGTACCAACTTTACTTGGCCTTTGCCTGCTGGAAACTTCCATCCTCTGCCAGCAAAAAACTCTTTCTCAGAGGGACTCTCTCAAGAACATTGCTGCTCCTTGGATACAATCATTTTCCTGTCCTTCTCCCCAGCCTCACTTTAAAAAGCGTTATTTCCAGTTTCTTGCTGCAGCCAAAACGAACGCAGAACAGAATTCCTTATAAATGTCAGGATTCAAGGAGGGGCTCCATCCCCCCTGCTTTTCCCCAATTTTTCATGCCACTTGCATCCTTCTGCCAATAGCTATGGCAATTCTGCAACATGAAAAGCCAACTTTTGCTAAATCGGCTTTTGCAAAAGTTTTATTTTTCCCTAAAAGGGGCAAGGAGAGACGAGACAAATGGGAAAAGATTCTGCTTTGCAAAGTGGAGGATTTCTTGTGCACTTAGCTTAGAAAGAGAGGGTTTTTCAAAGACGAGCTGCAAACAGATGAAACCATGTTTTCCTCTCTTTAAAAAATCATCAGCTCAAGATTGAAAGCCACTGAGAAAACTTACAATCGTGGAATGGTTAAGCCAGCATTTGGATGAGGATGCTAACACTGTAGCCCATAAACCATAATTTTTTGTTACGTGGAAAGAAGGGGGGGGAAAATAGGCTCTGGTTTGCGACGCAAAAACATTTAAAATAGCTAAAAGGAAGAGAAGGCCATGGGAAGGAGAGAAAGAGGAAGAAACTCAAAACCATAATATAAAAAATGGTCCTGTAAATAATATATTCTAAATATTGCAAGTTAAGTGATCCAAAAATGAAAACAAAAATAATGTACGATTACTGCTTTTCCCTGGGTGCTACAATCGGAGATTCGGCTACCTTTCTATGACATTAACAGTCCTGCAGTTTCAGTCTTTCTTTCTTTCTTTCTTTCTTTCTTTCTCCCTCTCTCTTTCTTACTTTTTCTCTCTCTCTCTTTGTGTGACCGCTTTTGTTTCCATAAGAGAAGCCTGGAAGGAAAAAAGAAATCTGCCTTGTACGAAACAACGCAAATCTATCGGGAGGGAGGAGAAAACAGCTGAGCCATGGAGCCTCTTGGAGCTTTGCCCGCGATTGGGATGGAGCATGATTCGTGCACATTGCAAATGTCTTGTTGCAAAAGGAGGAGGAGAAGGAGCCGGAATGGAAGCGGGAGCGACTCGGCTGGCTCAGAAGTTGCTAAAAATCTCCCGCTTCTTGTTCCAGTCCATTTGCGGGGCTCTCTTGTTCACCCGCTTGGCCCGCACTTTCTCTTTGGCTTCCGCGGCTGTTGGGCTCAGGTTCAAGCCGCTCTCTTCAAATGGATCCTTCTTCTGGGGCTCTCCCACCTGAAAGAGAATCCAACAGATGCATTCATTGCGCACACATAGACACACACATTTCTTTTGTTCCACTATTGTCACTCTTCAAACTAGTTTGTCAGGTTTTGGAAGCATTGCAACCACAACAAAAAGTTTTAAAACTCAAAAAGGATCTCTGGTTTTGGTTCTGTCGCAGGCAATGCTGCCTCTGCTCTTGGAAATGTCACAAGGTGAACCACAAATCCATTCAAACTTCAGCAAAACTTTTGGGAATTTCAGATTCATATTGTTATAATTTAAAGATATAGCCGTGTTAGTCTATAGCATCTGTAGGTAGAGAGATCTTGTAGTACCTTTGAGACTCATTGAAAGAAAGAAGTTGGCGGCATGAGCTTTCCTAGACTTCAGTCTACTTCCTCAGGTGCATTTGGATTTGGAGTTGCATTACTTCCCAAATGCATCTGAGGAAGTCAATTGAAGTCTAGAGAAGCGCATGCTGCCAACTTCTTTAATAATAATAATAATAATAATAATATTTTATTTTTATCCCGCCTCTCCCACAGGATCAAGGCAGCTTTCAGTTAGTCTCAAATGTGCTACAAGATCTCTCTACATATTATTATGATTATTACATCTAAATGCATCTGAAGAAGTAAACTGAAGTCCACAAAAACTCCTGCTGCCAACTTCTTTCTTTCAGTTAGTCTCAAAGGCGCTATAAGATCTCTCTACAAACAGATTAATATTGTGTTACAATTTGTATACAGGTGTATAATTCAATTAGCAAAGCCTCTGATAAAGACGCTCCTTTACATTTTTGGATATTTTGGAATTTCACATAAGAGATGCTGAGCCTATAGATTGCACACCTTTGGAAGAGCTGGATGTTTTTTCAGTGTAGTTTTATTTTTTATTAAGCACCATGTATGCCAATGGCACGATATAAATAACATCCGCATAACTGAAGACCAGGGATGGAAAGAATATTCAAAAATATTCATAGTATGTTTTTCATGTGCAAATAAACCTCCATGAAAAGATTCTTGGACTGATGAGACTCTTCATCATGCAGGACTACTTTGGCATAAAATTTGTGTGTGGTTGTTTTGCATAGAAAACAGCATTTTATGCACAGTAAACAGCACTTTCTGAGCAGGAAACAATTTTGCTCCATAAAGATATGATTTTCTGCCCTGAAAATGCTGCAGAAAAGACTACAAACATGTATGAATTTTGCACTGCAAAAGCCCTGAATTGCGAACAGACTGGCTTTCGGAGATTCTCTTGCAGCAGGAAAAAGGTTGTTAAAATTAAAATTACTCATTGCTTCCTTTGAGAAGAGATTTAGTAAAGCATTACCATGGAAGACAAGGACCAAACTGATTCACGCACGTACAACAGGAGAGCTACAGCTGTTTGCAAAACCCCAGCAAAGCCAAGGGGAAAATTCATGCTTTTTGTCTCTCTCGCTCCAACTTCTGGCATGGAAAGAATGCAGCTTTTTGGACTCCAGGAAATTTGGAGCTCAAAGCTTCCTTGCAGAGGCGAGAACCAAAACTCAAACCTCTCCTCTCTGGTCTTTGCGAAACTCCTTCGACTCAAGGCCTGCACAATATCTATTTACTTATTTTCCCCTCCATTTAAAAGGAAAAGGAAATAATAAGTTGCATTGCATTGTAAAAAAAATAAATCTTTTTTTCTTTCTGCTTTTACAGTTGAATGCAATTAAGCTTTTAAAAAAATCTTTGTTTGAATTGCAAGGCTTTGAGGAGAGAAGGTGGTCTGGCCATTTGCCGGCTTTTTCTGTGGGTATCTATGGGGATATATGTTCATTTTGAAACCTCTGCCTCTTCCTTGTCTTGTTCTGTAGGGCCTTTCATTCGAAGGGGTCCCTGAAGGATAAAATAAAGAGGAAGGCAGCTTGACTCTGGCCGCATCGGCAGATGTTTTGACCGTTTTGCCGTAACAACGAGTTACAGATTTTTGGATGCAGAGAGGGAAAAGGGGAGAAAAGTTGCAAACAAAAGCACCAAGATGGTGCGAAAGGAAGAAACAAGGAGTCCCAAAGTGCTTGCCAAGAACAGAAGAAGAACAGGAAAAAAAGGAAGAGAAGATAAATTTTGGAACAGCGAAGTGGTTGGAGTGCTGGGCAATTACTCCGGAGACCAGGATTCAATTCAATATCATGGTTATGGCTGCCTAGCCTAGACTTACAGCTCCATAAATGGTTGGTGTTCGTGAAGACTAGCCTTGGGCTACCAGGGTTCGATTCCCAGCTCAGCCATGGAAAGCCATTGGTTAACCTTGCACAAGTCACACTCTCTCAGCCTCAAGGGAAGGCAATGGCAATTCCTCTCTGAATGAATCGCCTTAGGGTTGCCATAAATTGCAAATGACTTCAAGGTACACTATGACAACAAATCCCAACGTATCATGATTCCCTGGACCTACACATATTGTATCTGCCCAAAGGCAATGAGTACTGAAATCTACTAAAAACTTTAGCTATCCAAGGTCCTGGACTCTTTCTCGGTGACTTGGATCCATTAAAACCTGGAATGGATGGAACACACACCGCTGTCTCCATTTTATGGAATCCTGGGATTTGTCATTTGTGGTGACACCAGAGCTCTCTAACCGCAAAGGCTAAGTGTCTCACCAAACTACAAATCCCAAAAATCCATAGCATATCACTGTTAAAGTGGTGTCAATCTGCATTAATTCTGCAATGTAGATGCAGCCAGGATGTGGAGTACAGACTGAAGGAAAACACTTTGCCAGCATAGAGAGATTGGAGAGAAAGATAAAAAGGGATTAGCAGGGAAAGAGATGGCAGGATCCTGCAAAGAAATGAGAGAGGCAGAGAAAATGCAGTCCAGAAGCTCTCTCTGTCCTCCTTCCTCTTCTAAGTGCTTCTAAATTCTGTCCTTTTCTTCATTTCAGCCACTTTCTCTCTCTGCTAATGCAACAGCAGAAGAGAAGGAAAGAGAGAATGTGGCTGGAATTAAGGAAAAGAAAAAGAAGAGGAAAAGGAGGACAGAGAGTTGCAGCTTGGCATCGCTGAACATATATGGACAAAACAGTCCCCCCTTTTTTCGAGAAGGCAAAGCAGAGACAGACATATTGCTGGATTTTTAAATTAGCTTTTCAAATGTCTTCTTATGTTACCTCAGTCTCCTTCTCAGGGCTTTGGCAATCACTGTGGGATGAAGACATGGATCCTCCATTCAGCTGTTAAGGATGGAAAGAGGGGGGGTGTTTATTACAGAAGCGTAGTGTTCTGACTCACCGCCGGAAGGGATAAGGACAGAGTTTGTTGGTTTCAAATGTGATGGGAATGCCTAAGACATCAGCTGAGGTTTGATACCTTTTCAACAGACAAAGGTTGGAGCAACCTATTTTCCTTTATAATCTTTACTTCCTCCCCACCAAACGTAAATTGTGACAGTTTTGTACTATATTATTATTTTTTCTAAGTATAAACTGTATATTGTTTTATTGTTGCCTTGGGTCCTACATTGGAGGATAGGCAAGATATTAAATGTGTAAGCAAAAACCAACACAGATAAATAAGATAAACCGAGGCTGCATCTACGCTGCAGAATTAATGCAGTTTCACACCAATAAAAATAGATAGTTTCATTAGGAAAATGTTTCGTCTTCTGCCTTCTAAAAGCAGTCAAATTAAAAATGCACGGCTACATCTACGCTGC